>NW_009661371.1:434745-478527 GCF_000708025.1 Charadrius vociferus
GCACTGAGGCAGGTGGGCGCCCACGGGACGGCAGTGGCCGCTGGTGCTCGTCCGTGGAGGAGGAGGATGCTGGTGAGGGGAGGTGGTGGTGGGGGTGCTGCTGGCACCCCCCCGGAGGGAAGCAGCCCCTTCACCTGCCAGTGCATCGCTGGGCAGCTGCACCGGGGAGGGACACGGGAAAAACGGTGCAAATAGCTGCCAAGCAATTGCGTCGTCCTCAGGAGACGCACAAGCTTCATCTGCCTTGTGGTTATTTCACACCGAATTGTAGGCAGCCCAGGCTGCAAGGTGTTACCAAGCTTTTAAATTCCCCTCTTCTTGTCTTTGCAGTTTCTTGTTACTTGTCTGCACATTCACATGGCAGGTAAGAAACCCTCCCAGCCCCGGCCTCCTGGCTTGGGGGTCCGGGCCATTCCCCACGTCTCCTGGGGAGGGCTCCGTCGGGCATTTACGCTGAGCAGTGAGTCGGTATATCGGATAACGCTGTGATAAACAGACAGAGGAAATGATGCCTGGTTTTGCCCTTCCCGCTGCTTCTCATGACAAACAACGGCTGACCATCCTGCCCCTTCAAAACGGAAGCTGTGACCCTTTACTTTACAAGGAATTGATCTCAGAGGAGTTGATCCCCCTTAAGCAATGAGTCTGGATGAGCTCAGGCAGTGAAGGGGATGTGTTTCTGTGTCTGGCTGCAGCCAGGCCTTGAACCCTTTGTCTGCTGGGAAGGACGAGGAGGACCAAAGGGCAAAGGCTCCCCCAGGGCTGTCCCCTTGTCAGTGAGGTGACTTAACTCCTTCAAGTTGCAGAGCTGCTGCAGGTGCATCCTTTGTGGGTATGCCTGTCTGGCCGTAGCTTTTGCCATGATGAAAGAGTAGAAAGTCATCTATTTTTGTAATTGGAAAAAAAAAAATCCAACTGAACAATTGTCAGGTGAGTTGTGCGACCTGATTTGGACACATGTGCGACTTGTCCCTCGGCTGGCTCATGACGAAAGCTTTGCACAGCAGTGTCCAAGCCAGCGGTGTGGGGCACTAGGGCCACGTGCACCCTGTGCTAGGTTTGGCTGTGGCTATGTGGTGGATCTGTGCCAGCGGTGGAGATAAAGCGATGAGCCTGCCTGCAAGGAGAGGGTGCCAGCACTTCAATGCAGCTCGGCTGGGGGCGGACCACTGCACCATAATCCTTCACCCACTTACACCTTTGCAAGGAAAACCCTCTGGGGAGCTGCTTGGGAATGAACAGCTGAAACTGGTTTTTGGCTCCTGAAGTGACGTTTGCCTTCCTGAGCGTGTCCTGTCTTGAACTGGCGGCAGGGGGCCAAAGTCCCGCAGGCAGTTAGTTCCCTCTGTGGGATCTCAGTGGGAGCCGTGTTTGCAGTGTTGTGACCAGCGGTTAGGTGTGACGAGTAGATAAATCAGCAGGTGTCTCACAGGGAGCGTGCTGTGAGGATGCTCTAACAGCAGCCCACCATTGCAAGGGTCTCTGTGGTGCTGAGCTCTCTGGCAAGCGTTTGCTGGGGCTCAGCATCTCACTAGAGGTATCGGCCCCATCAGAGAAACCACAGGTGTATCCCCCAAGCACAGACTGGTTTCTGTCAGCAAACATCTCTCTCTATTGCTGCCCTTGCTCATCTCTAGGGCTACGCTCCCTTATTGCAGGGTGATACTAAGCAGGGAAGCGATGTCCCAGGCTTTCACCTTCCATACTTTTTCCATGGTGGGGCAGTTCCACAGCTGCCTGCATCGTGTGATTGTTCCCCAGCTGGCTGGGGGCAGGCACCTGCAGCCCCAGTGGGTGGGTATGGGCTTGGTCCGTGACACCAGGGAGTTCTGCAATGCACTTGTGACACTGGCATTGTCTTGTCTTTCTCTTTGTACTGAGGCTCACAAAGCACAAGCGCTTCCCAGGCACTGTGGTTTTGGGCCTGGTACACCTGAGCAGCAGGAGCAGACAGTGATATCTGACCTTCCTGAAAGGTTTTGGTCTGATGAATGTTCAGAAAAAACATTTTCAGTGCTGCTCCTAGGGCACAGACTGTGTATATTCCTGTGTCTCTGTAGCTTCTAAGACCTCTGTGCTAAATGGACTGAAATAAAATGATAAATAAAAATAAAATGTCTTCACCTGTGCTACTAAAGCCACGTGGGAACAGTGCTGTCTCCATGGTGCCTTTTAGTAAACCACAAGAGTGTTGATAACAGGTGTTTCTGTTCATCTGGGCTCCTGTAGGCTGGGAGATAATCCATCTTCTACCTGCTGAGGTTACATGGCATGTTATTAACCAGAAAAGTACCTTCCCCCTCTCCCTGCCATGTCCTAAAGGGACCCTGCAGTGGGGGCGGAATTGCAAATTCATGTCTCTGCAATCCAAGGAGATCGCACAAAAATCCATAGGCTGGTGAGTTCACCAGATTAAGTGCATGGAAAATTACTTGGAGAGTGAAATCCCTTAAATGCACTCTCGCAAGGTATGCCTCACAAAGGCATAGGGGTTCAAGACTGTGTTATAGCTTTGAGTACAGCAGTAACTTCTTTAGGCTTCGTTGGTTTAACTGTACATTTAATGGCACATTTGTGATTTTCTGCAATTTTGACAGGATACAAGAACTTGCAGAACCCAAGAAAGCGGCTCGTGCAAACGATCCCAGGTAAGGAGGTGCCCAGGCAGCCCTGGCTCCAGGGCTGGGGACTGATGGGGCCTCAGCAGGTGCAGACCCTTTGCCTTTGTCTTGCTACTGCTTTCCTCTCAAGAGCAGAAGTGGTTCCAAAAAGCCAGATTGAGATGTTCAGTGTGTGAGAGGCTCTCTTCAATTTGGTGTTTCTTATTTTCAATCCAAAAACTTTACCCGAGTCTTGCCTTTGCGGCCCCATCTGAGTGGCCCCACTGAGATGCTGAGGGGTGGGATGGTGCTGTGGTGCAAGGGGACCGGACTTTGTTGGAGCTGCAGACTGCTGTATCCTGGAAGACACAGCCAAGCTTTAGGAACAGAGTTGCTGTCTACATTACAGGGTCAGTCTATGGCTTGACAAGCCAGGGCAACAGTCTCTTGGTAACATCTCTTCTCCACTGTCTGGATGGGTGTCACTCTGCTTGAAAAAGGCTCCACAAACCATCATCCTGCTGTTCCCTGTCCTGACTGCCCTGGTACCCTCTCCCACTGTGTCCTCCCTCTCAGTGGGGGATGAGCAACTCCAAATTTGCCCTGGGCACGGGAGAGTAACCACTAACATGCTGCAAAACCTCACCCACTTTCCATGGCACACCCTGACCATAACATTATTATTATTTTTACTGTCATACCTGTGGTATAGTTAGGTGGTAATTGTGAGGCAAGAAAAATGCAATCATGAAACTCCCCCGGGGGTTTCAGAGATATAATGAAACGACCCTTTCTGCACATCCACTGGGAACTGTAAAACCAGACCCGTCACTTGAAGGCTCTTTTTTTTGAGTTGACAACAACCACCTGGACAGAGTTAGGAAATTCAGTGCCAGAGAAGTTGAGTGCTCGGGGGATGGCAGTGGCACTTTACAGCTGTGGGGAGCCATAGGAGCTGTGTGTGTGTCCGTCACATCCTAGGCAGGGAAGGACAGCCCCGGCAAGCACATTTCACACTTGTGCATGTTTCTAAAATTTCACACCCTTGCTGTTCTTGCTAGGCTTGTATGGGGAAACCAAGAGACGATCTGGACCCTCTCGCGGGGTGCTGTGACAACTCAACCATCCCCAAGAACAATGGCACTGTCCAAGCCCAAGCAAGATTTTGGCAAGCACCAGTGCAGGTCAGTGGTGTGGTAGCAGATTCTGGGGAAGGAAGCAGCTCAGATGGTGCTCTCTAATCAGGGGGACGTGCTGGCTCCCAGGGGAAGGGGACATGCCATCTTCTCTCCTGCCATCGACGCCCCACAGGGAGCTCCATGCCACTGAGAACCACCAGGCTGTACTGATGCTTGGAACAGGGGCCATCTGTAGCAGGGAAGGAAGTGCTATGGGAGCATAATGACCCTGAGTGCTTGACTGCCAAAGTGAGGAGAAACTTGGTGGGTGCTAAGTTTTGGTGTCCTTTTATTTCCTCATATCTGCTTTCTGGCTGTGGGAAGGGCTTCTGCAACACATGGTGGTTGCTGGTCTGATTACAGCTCTGGGTTTGGATCAGCTGCCACAGGAGCCAGCCTTGATCTCAGCCTTCAAGGACATGAGAGCATGTTCCTTTGCTGTAACAAAAAAACCCCACCAAAAATCCAAACACAAACAAACCAACAAAACAACAGATCTGCTTCAGCTTGGAAGCAGAGACAATTGTGTTCATGCATGTGTGCCTTGATGGAAACATGTATGTGTCATACCTGTGCGTACAGAGGGACTGTCTGTCCCTAGAGTGTTCGCTGTCTGTATTGGGGCCTAGCTAGGAACCTGGGCGCAATTAGTCATCCCCTGCATCCTCTTTGAGCCTGGTCTAAATCTTGAGGATAAAGGTTAGGAAGTGCTATGAACAGAGAAATCTTGCAGCATCCTGCTGGCTGGAGGTAATCCAGGTCTCTTGCTTTGAGTTAAACCTTTGCTGTCGCTGCATGGTGAACAACCAGTCAAAGCAGTCCATGTGTGGGAATAGGAATGAAAAATGATGTAAAAAAATGTAAACTTCAGTGGGGCGGGATGCTGCTGCATTACTTGAAGCAACTAATCTGTAGCTCTGTTGGAGGGGAAGAAGCTTTTTTGGAGACAGGATGGTGGTTGCTAGTCTATAAGAAGTCCTAGCAATGAGAATGGAGATGAAACCATGTTGCACTCCTGGCTTTCCTGTACCTGGAGGGATGTCGAGACATGTGTGTCTATGGTTTCTTCTCCTCTGCCACTGTAATCAGTTCAGGGGTTCTCATCCTCCTGAGAGTTTCTACCACTGACTAACGGTGTCCCTCTAGCAGCCCTTCCTGCCTTTCTGCTCACCTCTGCTCACCTCTTCCCTGGTGCTGACAGGCATATGCCAACAGTTGTGGCTGATGGAAAGCTGGATGAGCATGGACTAGGGGAGCCTGGGGAGATCCCAAAATGAAAGGAGCTGCAAGAGCACAAGCCGTTGCAACAAAGAGGTTTCTAAATTGGCACCTTGCAGAGCTGAAAAACAGAGGTGCTGCCAGGTTTGTGTTGTAGAGCAGCTTCTTGAAATGGTCCAGGGAAAGGCCTAGACTTTCAAAGCAATGCACTGAGGGCGCTTGAAAGAAGACTCTTCATATGCAAACAGCATTTACCTCTAAAGTCAGGAAATCTCAAGTGTAAATGCCCATTTGTTCGTGGCTCTTCCATGTGCACTGGTGACAACTTTTGTACATGCAGCAGGCATGGATGTTTAACCAGACTTAGGATATCATCTGTCAGAATCTCATTCTCTGTCAGTTGTCTTTTACTAACTCTTCTGTGCTTTTCCTCATCATCTCTCTTTTTGTACAGCTCTGGATGGGAATCAGTGACCTGGGACCGTCCCCCGCTAGTGGATTTTGGCTTCCCTTCTGATCGGCTGCTGAAGTTGTCTGAACCTAAAAAATTACAGGCTGCTTACCTGCAGCAAAGGTGAGAGGTCAGAAAGCCTATAGAATGCTATAGGTAGGCCCTTGGGCCTTGTACCATCAATGCAGCTTCAAAGTAACAAACACAGGAACAGTGGGTGGGTACAACAGAGGGCAAAATGCAGAGCAGGAACTATGCTGGGATTAGGACCTCTGGAATCTCTCATGGGATAAGTGGGTTCTACGCTGGAAATGGCCACAAGACAAAGCTGCCTTCTATTGCAGCAAACATGAGGCTTAAACATCCCAGCAGCAGCCTGGTTTAGCCATTGTGGGGGAATACCTGTGGATGGCAGTGCCGTGACTCTCTGCTTCCAGACCTCGCCAGTCCCCTGAGTGGCCTGTGTCGCCAGCTGCACTGAGCTATAAGGCCTCCCCGCGGATCCTGGAGCTTGCCCGGCCAAAGGTGCTGCACGCAGAGTTCCTGATGGCCAGAGAGGTGAGCAGGTGGTTGAGTGAGGTTTGGAGGTGACAGCAATGCAGCAAACTGTCCTGAGTTTTTACACACTGTACCCTGTCCCTGGATGTGCCCAGTGTGTGCTATGGAGGCAAGAAGCTGTCTGGTTCTGGTGGAATCTGTGATACTGAGAGAAGCTGCCTTTTTGGAGTGAGATGCTGTCTTTGAAAATCTCCCTCCTGAGAGACAGAAAACAGCCAGGCTGGAGCAGCCTAGAATAGCAGGGGAGCCAAGGGAGAAATCTGGGTTGCGTTCACTGATAAACCAGCCTGGGAACATGGAGAACCCTGATGGGAATGGCCTGTTTAGCTCCTAGGGAGCACAGTTACGTTTGTAGTTGGGCAGCTGTGCTCCTATCTGTCTATATAGGGGGGATGAGCCTGCAAACAGTATGTATATTTTAACAGCGTTTTACCAGAAGCCTAATTTAGAGATGTATTTCTGAACTTGCTCCTTTCAGGCGAGTCATTCCTTTGGCAGGGGTGAAAGGGCTTGGGGCAGTCTCAGATTACACTCATTTCCGTGGCAAAGGCTAAATTTTCTAGCTGCAGTCTCTGGGCTGGGAAATAAGGGAGGCTGTGCTGGAGCAGGCCTTGGCATCAGTAACCCTGTGAAAAATAGGGCAAGTCCCATGCTGGAGCAGAAATCACTTTTGCTGTAGGAATGCAGTTAACTGCACCAGCACTTTTACCCTGAAATCTGAGCGTCTCTTCTTAGCAAGGAATTTATTTGATTCAGCCAGGAAGACGAATACAAAACCCCCCATATTTCTACTCTGGAAGAAATTTCTCTGAACTTTTACCTGGTTACACAGGCTCCCATTACAGGCATTCCTCTCCTGGCTACGAGTAGGCAACAGTTGGGGAAAAAAGTAATATTAGCTAAGGTGTACAAATCCCAATAGTGCCAAAATTACCTTGAAGTTAGGTTGAAAGAAAAATAACGGGTGCTGGGAAAGTAAGAATGCTTCTTCTTGTGACCATGTCTGCAGAGGAAGGGTGCTGGGTGCTCATCCATTTGGAGAGGTAGTATGTCCCTGGGGGCTGCGGTGGACGAGCTCTGTGTCAGCACATCCCTCCTCTATTCTGAACCCATGTAGGTGCCAACACAGGTTACAAATGTTGCAGCCTTGGCCAGAGCATCCTCGCGGTTGCAGTGTCTCGCAGAGCCCCGCGTCAGGAAGGTGACCTGCTGCTATGAGCACAGCTTTCTGGAATCCGTCATCCGTCCGGTAAGGCAGTGTCACCCGGGACCATGCATGGCAGGGGTGCTGGGCAGAGGGGAGGGACCTGGGTGCCCAGTTGCTGGTGGCTCTCTTCATGGCAGCCCTGGATGGGCTACTGTCTGTGAGATTGATGTAGCTGCTGCCTGGGCTGGAGATCAGGACTCGTCCTCCATCCAGAGCATGAACTGGCTCCCAGCAGACATCACCAGAGAAGGGGAGGCCTGTGCCCAGCCTGCAGTTGTGGGGATGGGGACAGATGGATGAGTTTCTAATTGGGATCTCCAGTGCTGGGGGATGGGTTGGACAATTGGCTATGAGTATGAGGAGGCTGGAGGGCAGGTTGTGGGACTGGCCAGGCAGTGATTTCTCCTTCCACAGCTTGTCTGGTGCCAGGCACAGCTATGGACAGGACCGTGTACCATCTGTGAACCTGGGTACAGTGAGTTTCAGGCTAGTCACTCTTTAATGCCAGGAGCACCTGTAAGGGCCTTCCTCCCCATTCTTCCACAGGTTTCCAAGTTTGCTCAAGAGGCAATTGCAAGCCCTCGGACCCTGGAGCTGGCTAGGGTAAAAAGATTGCATCCTGACTATGTGCCCTCACGGGATGCTGAGTGGCCAGTGACAAAGGCTGCAAAGCACGCAGTGGCCACACCAAGGCTTGTGGAACTGGCCCAGCCTTGCAAAAGGTAGGTGCTGCTTCCCTGCCATGGGGAAATGATCAGCTGTCAGCCCATTTCGTACAGGCTGTGGCACCTTGCTGATTTGGGTTTGGCCAGAGTGATTAAGCCACTGCTCTTCCACTTCCCAAATGCATGGATTTTATATGGAAGAACGTGCTAATGCTACAAAGACTGTGGTTTAAAAAGCATTTTTGAGGTGGAAGGAGAATTAAAAGAGAAGAAATAGGAACTTTCTAGTTCCAGTAGGAATTACTGTTTGGGATTTCTTAATTATTAATTGTAATTTTAAAAGGCAACCAGCTGACATGTGGCACAGTGTAGCACATTCATATTGCTCAGCGTGATGCAGCTGGCCTCAGCCCGGGCCGCAGGAACTGGTGGGTAGGATGTTTCACAGAGGGGGAGGGTAGTGGCTGTGACAGCTTCAGTGAGAAACAGGGCACCCTCTCTCACTATTATCCTGCTGACAGGAGTGGAGGCATGACTGCTTTTGTCCTCCCTTGACAGGGAAGGGCAGGTCTCCAGTGGAGGTGTGTCAGCTGGCAGGAAGCTTTGAGAGCTGGCCCTGCTCCAGTCGGAATTGACCAGCTCTGTCCTCGCTCCCCCAGGCCTTCTATGGGCTCGGTTCAATTCAACCCAGATGCTTTCACAGTGAAGGAGACTGCTAAGAAGGCAATTTGTTCTGCTCGGATCCAAGAACTGGCCCGTCCGATTAAGCGCTGAGCTCCCTCAGAAACACAGCCCACTGCTCGTGCCAGCTGCCCTGATCACCCCTCGGAACATCAGCTTCTTTGGGCTCTGCTGTGTCTGGAAAACCTGCTTGAACACGGCACAGGGGCAGCACCCAGCAGGAACACTTTCTTACGAGCAGCAAATTTTACTGGGCTTATCTGGGGAATTAAATAAAATGGTCATTGCTTCAGAACAAAAGAGTCATCAGGGGAAAAGAGCAGAATTTGACTTAATGTGGAAGCCACTCTCCCTAGAATGGGTTATGTCTGGAGTTTATCGCTCGTCTTATTTTTCTGCTGTAACAGTTAAAAAAGTAATGAAACAACTGCCAGGGGAAGCCAGCACAGGAACCGTTCTTTCACATAAAGAAGTGTGGCAAACCAAAGCCAACAGCACACAGTAGGTTGATGCAACACAACTCCTGACCTTGGGTTTCAAAATTTTTGCTAAAGTTCAGAGATCTTCTTAGTGATGCCTAAAGTTTTGTGTTTGTGACAGAAGTAGAAACACAAAAGGCTGCAAAATTCCAGATCTCGGGCTGGATTTGATAACGAGAAAAACTTTAGTACAGACTTTGGAAATGCTGGGGTGGCATGTGTGTTGAGTTGGCTTGGATTTGGGGCCTGTTTTCTCAAATGCCTGGAGAATGGGCAGATACAGCCTTCTACTTACATGCATCTTTAATACAAGTTACACAGGTGGGTTAAATCTGTGGGGTTCAGATATTCAGTTCTGTGACCCTGGACAGAATAATGGAACTCTGCACTGGGATTTTTGGAGCCTAACTGAAAAAAAGCAGAGTTCTCCTCAGTGTAAGGGAGAAGGCACATTGCAAAGACTAAGAACGAAACAGATATTGGTGCCAGACCCTGCAGAACAAAACCTGAGCTCCAGTCGGGTCTGAGATTGAGACCAGTTTGACAGCTGGATTGCAGGGGAACGACACAGCCTGTGTGGGACATGGCAAAGGGAAATTGCTTTAATCTGTTTCCTGTGAGTCTGGTGTGCTTTGCACTGGCAACCTAACCACTGGCGATGGGGTGGAGATACTGAGGCAAGAGGACAAAAAGCCATAGATGAAAGTGCCATTAAAGGAGAAGAACAACCAAAAATAAAGATTCTTTCAAGCATGTGGCAGTTTCAGTGCCAGTGTATCTTAATCTTCCCTGTGTTAAGCTGATTCTCCTTCCAAAGGAGTGGAGGCAGGTGACCACAAACCAGAAGAGGATTAATCAAAGGATCCACCAATTGATTCAATAATCCACTAAGCAGAGGATTTTTGGACTTTTTGGACAAGATAAGGTCACTGGGTCATGGTGCTGGATATTTTTTAGCCCATGCGTTGTCCTGTACCAGGGTGGATGATAGTTTGGGCTTTGTGCAAGAGCCCCAGTGCAGCCGCATCTCTCAGGCTTGAGAATGGCCAGGAGGAGGCTGGGGTCTGTCCCCCACCCCCCTGCCATAGGGCAACCCCAGCACCACCAGCCTCTGCCTCCTTGGGGCTTGGGCTGTGCCTGGAGCTGTGTGGGCTGCCAGGGATGCGCCCATGGGTGCCATAGAAGAGGAGGTTGCCCACATCTGTGGGCTATCCCTGTGGCAAGAGGGAAAACCCGCGGTGCCCACTGAGGCTGCCTTGGAGACGTGTTGCCCTCCCAGAGAAAGTTGCCTCCTGCCACTGGGGCAGGGACCACAAGCAGGGACATAACACAGCTCCTCTCATCAAAAAAACATTGGTTTTTTATTAACACATTGGAAAAACAAAAAAGACCATTTTTTTTTTCCCTTGGTGACTTTTAATAGAAATGTGAGAAATGCATTCAAGGGGGGCTTGGCTTGGTCTGATTATGGTGTAGGCATTCGGTTTGCCAATATCCAGAGCTGACTCAGGCATCTTGAGCTAACCAAAATCACCTGAACAACACATCTGGTTTTCCAGGTGCCCCCCTCTCTGGATGGTCTGTATATTAAAGCTAGCACACATACTTTGCCTCTGGGGATCATAAGGAGAAGAAATCTTTTTTCCCGCCTTCTATGTTTGAACCTTTCATGGCAGCTTTTCTGCAAGCCTGGGACAAGGGCATGAGATTGCCTTGCCCTGTGCAGCTGCTGTTAATGGATGGGAGTCACTAGACAGGTTACGCAGCCATCAGAAGCTGTATAGACATATATATACACACACATAAAATATGCTTTTCCTGGTTATGTACACTTTAAATAAGACATGTTAAATAGCAGGGTATTACTTTGTATCTCAAAACCTATTGCAGCAGAAGAACCCCAAGGAAACCCACTCTGAAGAGCTTCACTATCATTTACAGCCAGGTATGGGGATTGGAGCAGCATCCTCTAGTCCCTGACAGACCCGCTTTCTGAGGGCAGCCCTTCTGACTTCCTCCACTCTGCCAGGCGCTGCTTGAACCATTTCTGGAGGGGGAAAAAAAAAAAAAAAAAAAAAGAGATATGGAGTGCACTGGGTTGAGCGAACCCTTTGCTAAAGGTGCAGATGTGGTCAGCATGTGGGACTAGGCGAAGGAACCTCATGGCGCTGCATTGTTCTCAGGCAACACAGACAGCAGGACAGCCGCTCCTGACCAAATGGTCTCATTACCTATGTGGGCACCTCTTTCAAACTCATGTCTCTTGCTTGCTTCAGACCTTGATAGCATGGGTGGGTCATTGGTTTATTGCTGTGAGTTCTTGCAAACAGAGTAAGAGATTGGCTAAGGAGCTGCTGCATGGTATCTGTTTAAATGGCTGGAGCAGCGAAACAATCACTGTGGGTCCAAAAAATACAGGAACCAGAAGTTGACCTGCTTCAGAAAGGATGAGAGGGACAACACAGTGGCTCTCGGCAGATTTGACAAATAGATCTTAAAAATGGGTTAAATATGGTCTTAGTCTTCAAGCAATATGCATGGCTACATTATACTGTAGTAACTCAGCATCCCTAAGCCAACTCCTAGAGCTGCTGATACCACTTAAACACAGTGGCAATTTAAAATCTTAGATAAAACGCAGCTGAATAAAGCCACACTACCTCCACAAGAAGAGAGATATAACTTGTGTGCCGGAAGCACAGCTCAGCCTTTTGTTTAGGAAAGTGCCTGTGATTTGCTTTGTTGATGCTCATTTTGTTGCTATATTTGTTCATGGCTATTTTTGAAGCTATTGTGGTCCGTAATGATACAACCACAGTGCTCTCTACAAGTGGCTCTCACACTAGCACTGCCTTGGACCACATCCAGTCAGATGATTGCTTGCCTAGCCTTCTCCCAAAAATTTCACTTCCTATCCTAAACCATCATCTCCTGTTGACTCAGTACCTCTTTGCATCTCATTTTTACTAAATTTTTTATTAAAGTGGTTGCTATATCTAGCAGATAAAGCACTCCAGATGTCAGAAGCAATGATTCTGTGTGTCATACGCAATGCAGGCACTTTGCAGCTCACCATCCCAGTCTCTATCCTGTCCCTAACATGACCTTCTTCTCCAGATCTCTAGGAGCCCCTGGATTCATGGAAGAAGATGGCTAACAGGGAAAATTTTAAGACATCTCCAGAATTGTCCTGGGCATATATGTCTGTGTTTACAACTGGCTTTAGGAAAAAAAAAAAAATGGAGCAGTGCTATTTCTAAGGAGGAAAAAGTATTTCAGGGGTACTGCCTCCTTCCTGCCACAAACAAGAAGTGCAATGTGGTACCCGCCTGTCACCAAAGCACAGTAGAAGAGGGGTCTCCTTTTCCACTCCAGCGAAGGACTATCAGTGCAATGGATGTTAGACCGGCATCCTTCCCTGGGACAGGCTAAATGCTGGCATCGCCTGCTTGGCTCTCACATCCCTTTGGTTTTGCCCGGGGAGAGCCAGGCTTGGCAGCTCTCTGCAAAATGCTGCTAACTTTTCAGTGTGTTGGATTTCTTTTCTATCCCCATCAATGCTGCTATGTGTCTAGTAGCTTATAAAACATCTGCATCAAAAATGGCTGCACCGCAACCTGAAGGATTTGGGAAGGAGCCGTTTGCTTCTAAAGCCCAGGGTAGTTTGCAGGCAGCCAGATGGAGCACAGGGCTCGGTGGAAGTCCCAGACAGTGGCAGTCTGTCCCTGTGGAGGGACATTTGGAGGCCTCTACGTCTCCTGGAGAGGCTGACAGACTTGCCTGACATCTGGACTTAGGGATGCTGAGGTAGCTAAGTGCAGTGAGGGGTAGTGTGCACAGCTTGAGCATGTCTGCACATCTGCAGGAGTTGCATCTACCCTTTATCTGTTTTAAAATGACTGTAGTTTCTTCAGACCATAAAGCCAGGAGTGGTTTGGGCACCTGAGGCTATCGAAAATGTGTTGGAAGGAAAGGACAGCATGCCTGGGTTGTATATTCAGGGCTCCACAGCCAGCCTATGCGGGTGCCCTTGTTCTGGCTGCAGGAAGCACTAGCCAGGTCTCAAAGCCTAGGCTGGGGATGGGGCTGCTGGGCAGGGAGGGTGCAGGGATCCCAGTGGGGCACAGGGCTGCTGTGCGGGAGGCCACAGCTGTGGGATGAAGGGGCTGTGATTACAGGGGAAGGGGCTTTGGGGATGTGGGGGCAGGAACATGAGGGGTACAGGGAGTTGCAGTAGAGCTCTGTGGGTACAATGTGGGGTTGCGAGTGCACTGGGGGTTGCAGAAATGCAGAGGAGACTTGTGGGTGCAGTGTGGGGTGCAGAGAGTGTAAGTAGGGAGCGTATGGGGCACAAAGGGGTGTAGGGGGTGCAGTAGGAAGCATGTGGGGGGACGGAAGGGTGCAGGAGGTATGAGAGAGCCAGGGACAGGACAGGCAGGAGATGTGGGGGGAGTGTTTGGGGCACAGAGGCATGCAGGGGGAGCAGGGCTGGTGCCAAGGTTGGGGTAAGGGGCGCACACTCACCAGGGTCTGCTCCTCGGAGAGCCCGGTCTCGGCCGCAATGAGGCACAGCGTTGTGGGATCAGGATGCTTGTTCACCTTGCAGAAGTTGTACTCCAGGATCTCCAGCTGCTCCTCAGTGGGAGTCACTGGTTTCTCCGTGGCCATCTTCTCCTGGGGAAGGGCTATGGAGCCAGGCGCTGTGGAGAGGGGCCAGTGTCATTGCCCAAGTTGGGGGTGGCCAGTGGGGCCCACTTGCTGAGCTCCAGGTTTGCCATCCATGACCCCACCAGCTCCCCCCGCTCCCCAGTGGCCTCTGGCTGCAGCAGGGCACATCTCCCTTGCCAAAGACATCCTGGGGAGCTCAGCCGGGAGCCCCAGCCCCCCAGCAACTCCTGCCTTGGTTTCCCCACTGCGGCAACCGCACACCAATAGCTCCCAGCTGAGCTGTCTCACCATCCTCAGCTGGCAGGAAACTGCAGCCTGTCCTCTGCTCAGCGCTCCCCTGCTGCTGTATTTATAGCCAGTGTGACTCCCATGGGGACGATTCCTGTTTACAACCACATTTAGGCCTGGGCGTCACTTGGGAGTGATGTCACAGCAACGGACATATTGAGGGGGTTAATTTAAAGACATTAATTAAAAAACATTATTTATCCTCTGGGTAAGGGGACAGTATCTGGCACCCAGCCTAGTGGTTTTTTCTTTTTTTTTTTTTTAACTTCTCCCCAGGGACCAGGCAAGTTTGTGCAGGGGAATCACAAACCAGAGGATGCAGGATCTTTGGGGAGCGTGGGCTTGGAGCCAGCAATCACCCCATTTTTCTCTCCTGATCAGTGTCATGGTCCTCCTCCTAGCAGTGTGGCCAGACATTACCCAAAGCTGGCGATGAGCAGGTGAGCTGCTTTGTTTTTACTAATATTTAATGTTATCCAGCATGGGCATAAACAGTTAGTTTTGTTGTTCCTAAGCATTGCTGAACCATGTGCTTGTTTTTTGATGCAGAAGTGAAGGGTCAGTCCTCGGAGGAGGACTGTACCCCGTGTATGTCCATTGCCCAAGCACTCACTGCCGTTGGCTGTGATCATTGCTAGGTGCTCCTGGAATGGCAGAAGCAAGGAGCGCACATTCTCCTCCAGAGTAACGTTTGTCCCACTTGTGCTTTGCACGAATCTCTGGCAGACTTGGCACAAAAGCACAAGCAAAACAAGTCTTGAGTAAGTCCCCCACCTCTCTTCTGTGGGGCTCCAAGTTTGTTCCCGCATGGCAGAGGGTCGAGCCTGCCAATTCGGTCAACTGAAACATGAGGCGTTGCCCCCACAAAGCATGCAGAAGTCCCTTGACGCTGAATCATTTCGGTGTTTCCGAAACCAAGCTGTGGGGTGTTGGCGGGGGAGGAGCTGGATGCAAAAATGTGGCCTTTCTTGATCTGCTCTCCTGCTGTCCGAGTTGCCTGGCCCGTCTCTGTCAGGCAGGCTGGTTGGTGTTGCTGGCTCTCCAATACTGCCAGGAGCCCTGGCCCACCTTGGGACTCCTCTGGGCTGTCTGGTGCAGACCTGCCCTGCCTCCACCTTGCCGTCCAGCTTCTCCTTCTCTTTGGCTCTGGGATGTAACCCAGGCACCTCCATCATGCTGCACCCCTACTGCGTAGCTTTAAACTCAAATGCGTTCCTGATTGATGGATAACCCTTCTTAACCCACTTGGTACCCTGGGGTGTACTGAATACCCCAGGGCTCTCACTGGCTGATGGCACTGCTGGGATGGGGCTCAGCTCCAAAACTGCCTTGCATCTTGCAAAGAACCAGCTGTTCTATTCTCAGAGGCTGGAGAGATCCTCTTCTTTGAGCTTTACTTCAAAAAGCAAAGGCTCCACTGAGCCTTGTCTGCTAGAGTTTGCTTTGACTAATAAAAGGATCCTTTGGTATTTGAGTAGGGGCTTATAAATAGACCAGGGCTGGTTGTGAAACAGCCCACTCTGCTTGAGTCATTGGTAAATACTGATTGTAACACAGTGGTTGTGTAAGGCAGGAGGACCTCTGAGTTTGATGGAGTGTGCTGGTAGGTGGCATCATCCACCATCCTGGGTGGACTGGGGAAAGACCATCTTTAACCCCATGTGCTGCAAGCTGAGCTGGCCTTGTCTGCAGCGTATTGTGGCCTCAGGCGTGTGGCAGCAGCTGCCCGGGCTTTCCTGGCATAAGCTCAATTCAGAGGTGTCCATATAGGAAGGGGACAAACAAAGTTCAGTTCCTCATGCGTTTGAGTAGGTGGGGGCCAGGTGAATGCTGCTTACCTACCTTGGGCATTTGGAGACTCCTGGAAATGATGCAGAGGGAGAAGGAGATCCCCTGAACTTGAGGTGCTGCTCTCTAGCACTGTGGCTGCTGGGCTCTCCATGAAGTCAAAGTGCATATGAGGCCACAAGTCCTTCCTCCGCTCCTTGATCAGCACCCCACGTCAACTCCAAGCCACCCGCCCTTCTCCTAGAAAGCCCAGTCACCACAGGGCTCCTCATCACCTCTGGATCATGCATCTAGCCTGGGCCACCAGCAGCAACAGGTCCTAGTGGTTTATAAGTCATCATTTGCAGCCTGCTGCATTAATGTACATTGATGTGTGTGCATCGATTTGCATAGGGAACACATGCTTCAAATTTTATGTTTCATCTTCACAGCTGTTTCTATTTCTGATAATCTCCAGGTTCCTGAGGCGTTTCCCCGTAGGACACAGTATCTTCTACCTGGCAGCTCAGGGTGTCACAGCACTCAGGATTTGATGCCTGATGGTTTTTCTTTGTCTACCCTCTACCTGTGGATGTAGAACAGTTCCTACCTCTCAAGGCTGTGATTTGTTGTTCAGGAAAAGGTCAAAACCCTGGGAATCCTGGAGAGCTCTGCAGGTCTCCCCACATTGCTTCACTGTCTCCTGGAGGTTTTCAGGACCAACGTGGCCCTGTGCAGTGTGTTGGACCCAGCACTTGGCACCTCTTGGGTGCTAAAAATTGGGGGTATATGACAGGATTGGAGGGCACGAGGAGTCCCTAAACGTCCTGATTGGCCATATCTGGACCACTACTCACCCATGTGCCATTTAAATGGAGCCCTGTTGAAGTCCAGGCCTGGATCCTGGCCTTCGGGCTGCACAGGACCTCTCCCCTGTACAGGAGAGGTGGTTTTCTTGCTTACATTTCTTTAAACCTGGCAGAGATATGGAGAATCACAACTGTTTTGCTCAGCTGCTGAAAAGCACCACTGCTCACTGCTTTTTTCTGCCTAAATTTTTGCAGGCATCGGAGAAAAAAAAAGGCTTTTTCAGTGCAAAGGATGTAAACCATCTATTAGGCTTTCAGAAAGGCTGGGGGGCTGTGGTCCTCATTCAGCTCTGTGAGCAGTCCCATGCCCACTGCTGTCTCTCCTGGGCAGTACAGGGATGACAGTTTGGTGGCGGGAGGTGTGTGTTGCTCACCCATGCAGAAATGACAATGCCAGATGCACTGTCATAGTGAAACCACAGCACTGGTGACACCTGCTCTTGTCCTACATGTCAAGCTAAAGGGCCCTGGCTAATTCACACTTGGCTCTGACTAACTGTCGTGGTTTTAGGTGGAGCAATGTGAGAGCAGCCACCAGCTGAAGCTTGCAAGGGCTTCATCGGTTGTCTGGGCTGCGGGCGGCTCCTGCCAGCATTACTGTGTACATGGAGGCTGTGCAGGCAGCATCTGGTGCTCTGACTGTGGCTGATGGGGCATTTGAATGCACCTCCAGGGCTATTTTGGAGTGAGCAGACAAAAGGCAATGGCTGATGGACACAAGTTGCAGCAAGAGAAAGTCTTATTAGATATTGGGAAAAAAATCCTCATAGTGTGTGTGGGTCCAACATGGGGACAAGGACCAGACATTTGCGGGCACCTCCATCCTTGGTGATCTCTAAAAATCAGCTGGACAAGGCTCTGAGTGACCTGACCTAGATGTGAGGTAGGAGCAGTGTGGTGGAGAGAGACCTCCCTCCGCAATTATACTGCCCGTGTCCTGTGGTTGCATCCAGCTCCCCAGAGACACCCTGGGGTTACTAGCAGAGCTCCCAGCTCTGGCCTGAGGTGGGAGAGGACAACCCTCTGCCTCCCAGCATGCTTGCACAGCACTGCTAGTGCAGTCAGCATTTACTATCCTGGCAGAAAGCAGACACTTTTCCAGAAAAGACATGATCTCTGTTTGCTCAGCTTTGCTTTTTTGAATGGCAGACACAATAGCTGGCTGGCTGTGCACCTTTCTAAGGATTTACTGCACCCGAAGCCTGTGGAAAACTCTGAGCAGTAGCTCTTGCCCAGCTGATGGGGCCCCGTAGCCCCTGCTGGGCTTCTTGACCCCTTCCCCAGTGCTCTCCCCACTGCCACAGCTGGGATGCGACTAGAGGCATCTGCATCTGGTTTTAGCTTGCAGCTATTTCCTGCCACTGCAGGGATCAAAATAGCAGTTCTCTATGCAAACGAGCCCTCCTGCCCTGCCTTGATCTGCTGCAGAGCCCCGTTCTGTCCCTAGCTTTGCTCGACCTCCTGCTGTGGGGTGGCTGTGGATAACATCAGCCGGCATGGCGCACAGGATAAGGTGGGACGAAGGCTTTAAAAATAAACCGGACCCTGTCATAAATAAGGAAAAACCACCTGTCATGCATCCTGTGAATTACCTGTTCAGCCTTTTAGAAGATAACATCGGATGGGAACAAAGCAAACAAGAGCACAGCAGAAGCTGAAGCAGAGGCAGGCCCCGGTGGTACCCCACCCTGGGGTCTCTGCCTGCCTCTGTGCCCCTCTCCCTGCCCCAGGCATGAAGCTTTCCCACCACAGCCCTGCTGGGCACTGCTCCAACCTCCCCAGCATCAGTAGGCGCAGGTCACCTCCTCAATCCACCCCCCCACCCCCCCCATCCCCAACTTCAAATCCACCCCAGCACCCCCAGCTCAAAGCCTGCACTTACCTGGAGCTGGCAGGGACCAGAAGTGTGTAAAACAAGAACCCCGCAGGTCCTTGGGTGACTGCTTAAGTATCTGCGTGTGTGTGTGACAGGCGGGGACCTGAAAAACCTGCCGCAAATCACAGGAGCTCCCGGGATCCCCAGCCACTCTCTGGGCTGGTAATTCAGGTTTGCCATCCACTCTCCTTGGCAGGGCTCAACGCATGGATGTACACGCTGCGGGGCTCTCTGGACGGGTGGCACAGGGAGCCGTCAGGGCTTGTCCCACCACACTCTGGGCTAGTGGTGGCCCCGGGCGAGGGCCGCTGGTGCTGTTTCCTGCAGGGGTGCAGGAAGGGTGAAGGCAGTGTGCAGCAGAAACCGTGCTCAGCCCTTCATCTGCACTCCTGCTGAGCCTGCCTGCCCATTTGGGGGTCCTGGGGGACCCACCACTGCCCCCTTGGCCAGGCTGCGACCAGCTTCCCTGCTGTGGGCAGCCCCGTTCCTGGTTTTGCTGATGAAGTGCGGCGGTGGCTGCTGCTGTGTGGGGCTGGCTTCTCATCTCACTTTAGTCCCCTGCAAATGATTTGTCCAGATTTAAGGTTCCTGACTCTGCTGATGCTTTAGCCAGCCCCGTGATCCCGCCAGGCTGGGTATAGGGGCAGGACTGGGACTTGGATCTGACCTGCTGCTGCATCCCAAGTGCCCTCAGAGGCACAGGGCAGCAGCCTGGCTAGGGATGGGGAGGAGGGCAGAGCATCCTCTTCTGCCAAAGACCTGTACTCGCCTCGATTAAAGTGCCTGGGAGCCTGCAGTCCCCAGTGGGGTGGGCTGGAAGCATCGGACAGCAGCTTCAAAAGAGGCATCTTGCGGGGCGGGATGCAGTGGGGAGGAGCTGATTTTCTCTCAGCTCACAGACAGCTGGAAGGGGATGCTGGAAAGTCAGAGGGGCTGGAGAAAGGACTCATGAGAAACTGAGTATGGGTTGCAATGGCTGATCTGCCAGAGCAAAGGGAAAACTGGCACTGGATACAAAAAGCTGTGGAGCTAGCTGGAGCCAGGGGCAGGGAGCCCTGCCCCTGGGGGGAAGTGGCTGGACAAACCCAGGCAAGAAACCTGCCATGTGTTTAGCAATAAGCCAAAACCGTCCTGAAGATCGAGTGGTATTGTAATGTGGGGAGAGACATGGGCCAAAGCAAGGGGATTGTGAAGAGATCTGCATCAAAGGGCAGGCAGACTGGTGCCAATTTTCCTAGCAGGATGATGTTGATCAAGCAAGAATGCTTTTGCTACAGGGATAGCCTCACTGCCTGATAAATCAAGTGGAGCTGTTCAGTGGCTGCCAGAGGAGGTTTTGGGGAGAAGACTTGATCCTGCATGCCTTGGGCAGGCACCCGGCCAAGGGGATATGTCCTGTTTATCACTGGTGCTAAGCGACAGGAGCATGGGTAGCAATGGGTGAAGGCAAGCAGGTTGGAAAACGTGTCCAGTCAGATGGCTCCAGCAGCCCTGGCTGGGGGGATCAGGGTCCATTCAAGGGGGCTGGAGCAGACACACAGCAGGACACAGAGTTGGATTTTGAACCCAGCGTGGGAGGTCCATGCAGAGGCCCTGAATTGCGTACTGCCACGTGCTTGGGGGAGCTCTGGTGGGTGTTGCTACTTACCTGCCCCATGCCTATGCTCTGCTCTGGCACCTGCTCTTGGCCACTCTTGGAGACAGGACAGATGGGAAGATATTCTGGCCCAGAAAGACTTTCTTTTATTAGTATGCTGTCTTTTATTTTCTTCCATGCTGGTGCCCCAATCATTGCAAAATGTGAGTAACCTGGCCCGCGGGAACAGGATCGGCTCCTCTCTTCCCTTGTTTATTACTGTCAACAGAGAGAAAGTCTTTAATGTGGAAAAAAACCCTTTTCCCTTAGCCTGTGAACCCAGCCCAGACTTGCACTGGGAATGCTGGCAGTGACATGTTTCAGGCTGAAACATGCCACTGAAATGGCTTCACATCTGCTGGGAGTCCTGCAGTGACAGTGTGAAAGTCACGTCATGAATCTGTCCGTGTCTGGCTGGCAAATAACACTTTTCTGATCCTGAAATCTTTTCAGCCCCATTTGTCTTCCTGGGAGAGGGTCAGAATACTTCTGGAGTTTATGCCTCACCTGGTACGAGGAGATCCTGCCCCCAGAGGACATCCCTTTGTCTGGAGAGTTAGATTAAACAGAAACAAAGTGCAGGCTGCATCCAGGCGCATCACAGAGTCTTCCTCCCTATGGGGGAAGAAATACAGCTGTTGTGATGTGCATTTGACAATTTGGCATGATACTGTGGCATTGCAGCGAGGAGTTGGCAGCTGCAGCCTGTGTTCAGCATCCCACTCCTCTGGACCCCTCTTACAGAGGCTTGAATATTATCCAGTGCTTGCGCTATGGCAACATGTTGTGGGGGCATTGGACACATAGCTCATGGCCATCCTGGCCCAAATGTTGTCCCTCTGCGTGGAGAAAGGATAAGATGAAGACAATAGGGGGGAAGCAACTTGTCAAGCCATCAGGAGAGAAGAGGATATAATTCAGCTTTTCTGACTCGTTCATACTGCCTCCTTTGCATGTATGTGTCTCTCCTGAATTTTGCCATGTTTTCCTTCTGGAAAATGAGGCTTAGTACCAGCACCTCTTCCCTGGGTATTAAGCAGAGATATTTTACTCTTTCTAAGTATATCAGTTAAAAAGTGTGTGATTTCCAGAGACTACCCCCCAACACAATTGTCAGAGAGAGAGCGAGCAAAACCTTCCCTTCTCCCCCTGAACACACCAATGCAAAGGAAAACCACAAAAGCCATCTTCTGTTTTGTTTTCCAGTCGTTTTTTTTCCTGATGTGCTGGGGTTTTCTGGCTACTAACCCAAAAAATGTGTCTGGAAACAAGGCTTTACAGAATTTTTTGGCTTCCATTCAGTTAGAGAAGAGTTTCCTAACCAGCCAGTACTGACTCACAGGATAACTTGCAGCTAATCAGATGAGATTTCTACCTGCAAAACCCACTTGCCCCAGAATAACATAAGAGATGGGTTGCTCTGCAGGGTGCAGTTAACAGTTGCCTTTGTCAGACACCCCAAAACACAGGAACCTGACCGAATCATTGATCTTTTTATCAGTTTTTCCCTGGGAGAGCAGCAACGCTAGCTGCAGCCCAAGAGCCAGCAGCACACAGCGCTCACTCAGATCATGTCCTGGGAAGGGGAAGAGGAAGAGGTGGGCACAGACAGCTCCTTGCTGCCCTCGGTGCTGGAGCAGGGCTGCCCGCTGCGCACCCCGGCTCGGCAGCTGCCTCAGCTGCCCTCTCCGTCATGCATTTTCCTTTTGTTTTAGTGGGCAGGGCTCAGCCTGTCTCTCCTCAGCATCAGGACTGATTCAGGCCAGACAGATACAAATCAGATGTGACTTCCAATAAGATCCCTGCCTTTTCTTTATCCATGGGATACAGCCGTGTGGATGGAAACTGTGGTGTTTTATTGCTCCTCCTGTTGTTCCAATACTTCTCAGAGAACAGTGTCACCTCATTGGTATTTCCATGCGCAATCTCTGCCTGGGGTACAGTCTTCCTCCCTCCTCTCCCTCTTACTAACCAGATTGTTTTGAGGTGACTAAACCAGGCACTAATACACGCAGTTCCTTGCCAGGAGGCTTTTCAAGCAGTGCTGCCATTGCTTGTAGGCAGAGCGTGCCCTAGCACGCAGAGAGAGCCGGCAGGGCATCACTTGTGTGAGCTCAGGAAAACATGGGCTCCGGCACTGCTGAGAGGCAGGGAAGAGGCTAGAGGAGATACGCAAATCTGCTTTCAACTCCTGGAGTGCTAGAGGGATGTGAAGAGGAGCGAGCACCCATCAGGAGATTCGGATGGCCGCGCATTTTCTAGGGAGCAAGTCAGGGAGGAGGGAGGCTGTAAAATGCCTGCTGAAATCCATCCTGGTCTGAACCTCTCAGCCAAAGCTGCCTGGTTTTGGAAGGCCTGACTCAAATACTTGTATACAGGTCAATGAAAGGATGTTACTCCATGGAGTAGGGATGAGCTCTGTCAGACCACTACCATGTGACCAATGTGGCCCTGATGGTTGCAGGCACTCTGTCCCGAAGGCGTAACCTGAGGAGAGCGAGGGGCCATAGCAGGATGAGCACGGGCACAGACCAGCCTGTAGCTGAGCCATTGAGCCCAGCCACTTTTCTCAACCTTCACCATGAGAGAGAAGGCCCATGTTTTCCCCTGTGCTGCCCCAGGACAGCAGCGGTCCCTGTGGTTTCTGTTGGACCAGTTTGGGCGGGTGGCATGGTGCCATGGTGGGCGTTTGCTGAGAGGTCACCCCAGTGCCACCAGCTGCTGGGGCATCGCCACAGGCCCCAGGGCTGTAAGCAGGAAGAGGCATCTCCATGAGACACATGCTACAGTCTCCGGTGCACCTGTGGATCCCCCATGGCACTGGCAGGTGACCAAGATGACTTGCAGACTGACAGTGAACAGGGAGGGGATGTAACGGAGGCTGGCCCTCTGCTCCAGCTGCTCGGTGTTGGGGAGTGTCTTCAGAGGCACTGAACTTAAAAAAATGTTTTTCCTTTAGCAGCCTGGGGTTTGCTGCTCTTGAGAAGCCGGCACTGACAAAGGCATCGCAGCTACCTGGGTGCTAGCTGCCAACAGCCTTCTCTACATGGCTGGCCACGGGGACAGCTGGGTGAGCACAGCAGCTCTGACAGTGTTGTCACCCCAGGGAGCTGGTCACCCGCAGTGGGATATTCCCTGCTCGTGGGAGCTCCCCCCTCCTCCAACTCTGGGGGCTGGGGAACTCTGGTGTCACAGGCTGTGTCCAGTGCGTCTGGCAGAGAGGCTCCAGGCTGGAGGAGGATGCTCCTTACCATCTCTCTCAGGATGCCATGACCAGGCTGGTGGATGGAGGTGCTTTCCAGGAAGGAGCAGTGGGAGCAGGGTGCTGTGCTGCACAGGCAAGCAGCTGGAGAGGGCTCAATCCAGGGGAGAGCCCAGCAGGCTCAAACAAGCACAAAACACCCTAACAAAGCTGAGCTGAAGAAGCTGTATATGTGCCACTGCTTAAGGAAGTCCCACTCTTGCCTGTGGCAGGTGGTTTTGCTCCTTTTTCTGCTGGAGGGGAGTGGTGTGGGGGACATGAGAGGCCAGGGTTGCCAGTTCCCATCGGCAGTGAGGTTAGGTCCTGGGGGCTCGCTGCCGAGTTGAGGCTGTTTGGAGCAGAAGGGGGGCTTCTGGCACGGGTGTGGGATTGCCTTCGTGTTGCCCCAGGTGTCTACGTGCTCATCTCTTGGCTGGCTGGTACTGCATAGAGCCAATGTGTCTGGCTTCCCTGGGTGGGTTTTTCTCCCTTCTTTGAAGGCTGTTTCTTGGCTCAGGCCTGGTCCCGGCTAGTAAGATCTTCTTCAGAGAAGGCTTGGTGTAGGGCCATGTCTCCTGTTTCGTAGGTCTATGGCCTGAACACAGGGAACTGCTGCAGTAGGGTGTCAGCTTGGCTGGGTCACTTACTCTTTGTAGCGTGTTTTGGATGTCAATGCACCACTTTCAGCGAGCTCCTGCTTTCAGTCTGGCTACACAACCCCCTGACTGTGTCCCATGTTACTGACCACCAGTACAGATCATGTGTATCTAAGGGCTGTCATGAGCTCAGTGGTGTTCCCACAGCTCAGCTGGGTGAGCAGAAATGCTGTTGTGCCTGATCATGGCAAATATGAGCCACGGAAAAAATAAAATACATAAGGGGCCAGCTTTGCTCTCTGTGCCCAGTCTGCTGTCGCACTGGAAATCTGGGTGACCTGGGGGTGAAACACATAGGTGATAATGTACCCTCCCTGGAGAGACCTCGTGCAAGACAGGAACTGTTCACAACCTGCTGGTTTCTGTCAGCTGCAGTTCAGGCCTGCCATTTCTGAAGACCTGGAGGCTTTCCTGAGCCTCTGAGACTGTATTATCTCTTCTGAAGAAAGTCATCACTCCATAATGGCTGACTATTGAACCTAAGCACTTGTTTTATGAAGTTTGCACCCAAAGAGCTTGAATCCAATAGATGGGAAATTAAGCAAAAATTTCAGAGACATTTCTCTGCTGGGTACCTACACACAGCACTCCAGATGACTTAGGTGCTTTCTCATAAGTAGTCAGGCCTGTCAGGGTAGTTCTGATAACACCCAACTTTGGGTAATGCAGGTCCCAGTTGCAAATGCACTAGCTTCTTGCTATTATAAATTACAGAATAATTGAGGTGGAAAGGACCTCTCAAGGTCTCTCTTTGCTGGGTAAAAAAAGGGATGGAGGGTCGGGCCCAAAGAGTTCTGGTGAATGGAGTTAAATTCAGTTGGTGGCCGGTCACAAGTGGTGTTCCCCAGGGCTCAGTATTGGGGCCTGTTCTCTTTAATATCTTTATCAATGACCTGGATGAGGGGATCGAGTGCACCCTCAGTAAGTTGGCAGACAACAACAAGTTGGGCAGGAGCGTTGATCTGCTTGAGGGTAGGATGGCCCTACAGAGGGATCTGGACAGGCTGGATAGTTCGGCCAAAGCCAATGGTATGAGTTTCAACAAGGCCAAGTGCCGGGTCCTGTGCTTGGGTCAAAACAACCCCATGCAGTGCTACAGGCTTGGGGAAGAGTGGCTGGAAAGGTGCCTGGTGGAAAAGGACCTGGGGATGTTGGTTGGGTTGACAGCCGGCTGAATGAGACAGCAGTGTGCCCAGGTGGCCAAGAAGGCCAATGGCATCCTGGCTTGTATTATGAATAGTGTGGTGAGCAGGACTAAGGAAGTGATCATCCCCCTGTACTCGGCACTGGTGAGGCCCCACCTCAAATACTGTGTTCAGTTTTGGGCCCCTCACTACAAGAAAGACATTGAGGTGCTGGATAGTGTCTAGAGAAGGCCAACAAAGTTGGTGAGGGGTCTGGAGAACAAGTCTTATGAGAAGTGGCAGAGGGAACTGGGGTTGTTTATCCTGGAGAAAAGGAGGCTGAGAAGAGACCTTATTGCTGTCTAGAACTGCCTGAGAGGATGTTGCAGTGAGGTGGGGTCGGTCTCTTCTCCCAAGAAACAAGTGATAGGATGAGAGGAAACGGCCTCAAGTTGTGCCAGGGGAGGTTTAGATTGGATATTAGGAAGAATTTCTTCACTGAAAGGGTTGGCAAGCACTGGGACAGGCTGCCCAGGGAAGTGGTTGAGGCACCATCCCTGGAGGGATTTAGAAGATATGTAGATGTGGTGCTTAGGGACTTCGTTTAGTGGGACTTGGTAGTGCTAGGTTGATGGTTGGACTTGATGATATTAAAGGTCTTTTCCAACCTAAATGATTCTATGATTCTTATTACCTAAACTTAATCATTGACATGACTTCCCATTCACAATCATTTCACTACTGCTTTGTGCATTCTAGCTGTATTTATGTCTTCTAGCATAAGCTTAGGGAAGGCAGGAACATTGTGGGGCAAGCATAAATTTACAGAACACCACCTACTCCATAATAAAAAAATCCACAGCAAAGCTCTGAATTCCATGTAAATGCAAAGCTGATTTTTAAGAAATTGACAGAGAGAAACAAGCTACTTGGAGTTTTCCAATGCTTACCAGAAGGTAAGAGTATGCATACAGATAGCTATTGTGGAGCAGCCCCAAAGCTTCCTAAAGGCCCCTCTCCTCACTTTGACAGATATTCTTCAAACAGAGATGAAGAGAGAGGGCTCACTTCACATGTCCATTTACAGACATCTGCAGCTTGCTGGGTATCCAAAATATTTGAAGAGTACTGGCAGAGAAGAAAAAGTGCTTCCAGGAAACCCAGGCCCTTCCAGGGCAGCAGTTCGAGGCTTGCTGCAATATCCCACACAACCTACAATGACACTGGACTATTACTAGACAAGTTCAACATCTCAGTCCCAGCCCTATTCTCTGCTTGAGAGAGTCTCACAGTAGGATTTTTCAGCCCCTTTGCCTCTGTCACTGGGGAAGCTGGAATAGTTAAGTAGGAACAGTTTTAGGTCAACACTGAATGCTGTTGCATCTAATGTCAGGAAGAAGAATTCAGATCTGCTTAAAAGGTAAAATAAAACAAGTGTACCAGAATCTTATATACTTTCTTGCCAGCTGACAAAAAAAAGCACTTTAAAAGGGTTAATTTTTCCTCAATGTAAAGATGAGACTCAGTCACAGAGGAAAATTACTTTCTCTGCGTTATCTCGTTAAGAATGCTCTGTCCAGAAACCTATGCTGCTTCTATAAATGTTTAGGGTTTAGAAAATGAAACAACTGCTGCGTGACCAGCTAGAAAATTGTAAAGCTAAGACAGAACGCAATGCAGTCCTACACATGGCAATGAATGCCACAGGTTCTCATCTATGAGGCATCTGCCCACAGAATAAATTTTTTACAAAATGGTGTACTGTAGAGTATCTTTCAGCAAACATACTTGGATTCAATGATTGGGGAAAAAAGCAAGTTAACTTTGCCAAGTAAATGAGATTGACTGTGTATCAACGACACTAATAGTACAGACAAAAAGAAATGGCTCCTGACAGGACATTTATGCATACAAGCCATAATTATTAACAAAAAGTCTTTCCTACACCCCTACTAAGAACACAAAATAAAATGAGATTTAAAAGAAAACAAATACTGCCGCCTAGGGAGCAAATTGGAAATCCACAAATTCAAGCCCTTCATTCTTGTCTCCCACAGGACTCAGACCATGGCTCCCCCAGTTAGACCTCTCCCTTCTGCTCTTGCTCAAGTTTCTGCGCCACCCAGGACAAACGGAGTGGCTACATACGAGTACAGGCTAACACTGCACTGGTACCCAAGAGGAAGAGAGAAATCTCTCCTGGGTGACTGTTAATGGCCTGAACCTTTGGAAAAATGTTCACCGATAGGCAAGGGTTTTCAACAGCTAGCAACATTTTTTGAGCCTTAAACATTTCAGTGCTTTTGAGCCTTAAACTTTTAAGTGGAAGCCTGGTGGCTTTGAGACGTTTCTATCACACTCAAGAGAACTTCAGGATCTCCATTCCTGAAAGACTCTGACAGCAATTCAAGGAGAGATGCTTTCCTCCATGTTCAAAGTGTGTTACCGCCTCTGGTTGAGAGAAACCTGCAAACCCTCAAAAGAGTGCCTGAAGCAAAGAGGCTGAGCACTTCCAAACTACCTGCAGCTAAGTTGGGAGCTGGAGCCCAGCTGTCCCAGAGAACACACCCGCCATGTCTGCTGGGCAACAGTGCATGGAGTACAGAGCACATTTTGTTAAAGAACTTTTCCTGGACAAATTATTTTTTAATATTTACACAGGAGGAAGAGTCAGAAAAGTAATCAACTGAAAAAGCTCTTCAGCTTCTTTTAGCTCAACCCGTTCATATCTACCCTTCATTAGCAATAGCCAGTAAGACATCTTCTGACCTTCATTTGATGTAGATGGATGGCTGCACATTCGCCTCGCAGACAAATCAAGACTGTGCTGATCCTGGGAAGCTAGAAAATATCATAAAATCCTAATCAAACTAAATATTATCCAACCATCAGAAGTCAGACAGAATAGAGATTCTTTCATATCTTATTTTACAATCATGCCATTCAGCTAGTATAATCCCTTGTTAGCCTCATGCAGATGTAATAAGCTAACGAACGAGAATGCTTGGCATAAGGTTTGTTGATGTCTAAAGTTTATAGTAACATCCTTCTATGTTACCGATTTTAGCTAGTTCATAAATGCCATCAGTAGATGCCAGTCAACACTTGGAGCAATCAAAGTGACATATAGATTTTAATGCTTTTGATGAATCAAACATGGTGGTCACCAAACACTGGCGAGTAGTCCTGTACTAGTCAATTTTTAATTTCAAGGAAGCTGGGATTTTATCAGTTCCTGCCAGAGCCAGGCATGGCATGACTCAATGCTGTACACCAGTCTCTCTGTTAAAGAGAAATGCACCTCTTTGCTCCATCTGGAAATGTATGTTTAAACAATTTGAAGAACAGCAAGAAGCATAAAGCACAATTTAAAATGCAAGAAGAGAGAGCAAAAGGAAAGCTTGGTAACAGAGCTACAGCAGTTGCAACAAACTTTCAGAACTTTCAGAACATCCAAAAACCGGTTTGCCTGGAGGGTGAATAACAGTAAGATACATGAAAATAAAAGTCAAATTAAAAGTTTACAAAAATGAGGAGGTTCTGGGCAACTCCTGCTTTCAATGATTCTGTTTATTTACTACAATAAGAAGAGCAATGTAAAAAGTTTAAAAGAAAAATAATCTCAAGAGAAAAGAAATACTTCTGCCTTGGTTTAGTGGAAAAGTTAATGCCACCTGCTCCAAGGAGCTCTGGGCACCAAGATAGAGAGGGTTGCTTGAGAGAGTGCGATGTGGCAATGGCCTCAGTGCTGGGGTACTTCATCACGCTCTGAGCCTGCTCGGTCACCTTCCCCTTCAAGTAACACACTTCCAGAATCCAATGACTGCAGAAAGAGAAAGAATGGGAGCATAGTCTGGCTTCAAAAACCTCCTTGCTGGGTGACTTCCCTGAGCAGCAGAGGCTAGAGTTGCCAGCAGTGAAACCTTTCCTGCAGCCAAAGAGGCATCTGGGTGACAATTTTGGGAACAACTAGATAGTTGCCCAAACGTTGGGCAACGAGGGCATGTGGAAGTCATCAATGTCAACCCACTGTAAGCCACTCATGCAAGACTCACAAACTGTCTTTCTCCCTTTGCCACTTAATTGTGCTGCTCTAGCACTCTGTCATCTAGACGACTTCCTACCTCACCTGTATGTAAAATGGACCTCTAACAGCACCACTGAAGGCAGTTGGATTAAATCATGAGTGAGGACTCTTCATACAAGTAGACCTTGTCCTAAGGCTTCATAGGAAGCCTTCGAGTCCTACTCTAGAAGTGTTAGTCCTACTCTTCATGAGAATAAGAACAGCATTGTCCTAAATGTAAGGTACAATATTAATTCAAAACAAAAATTAAGCCCATCATACCGAAATTCACCACCTTTTTTGAGCTATAAAGCTTCAACTGGAGTACATTATTGGGTTTTTTTCTGAGTTTAGGAAAGGATTTTTTTCCAGTGAGGATTAGGATATTACATATTTAAGCCTTTCTAGCATTGTCACACAGGCACCACAAAATTCTGTTTTAAACAAAAATTAAGTCCACCATACTAAAATTCTGACATATCAACTTTTTGATCTATAAAGGTTCATAAACACCAAACTGGAGTATGACACTGGTTTTGTTTGTTTGTTTTTCTTTGAATTTGGGAAAGCATACAAGTGATGTTTTACATTCAGCTCTAGAAGGATCCAGTTGAGAGCACTGAGAGTCATTTCTTTTTCTACATTTTAGTTTTCATCATTGCAAAGCACATCGAGAAGGTGGCACTACATAAAGTAAGAATATCACTTGATAATAAAATACACTGTAAGAAATGTTGAAACATTACTTAAAAAGGTACCAAATGTCCATCAGGATTATTTCAGACTTCTGCTCCTACATAGTAACCCTTCTCCATTAGTCTTCATAGACAGCAGTCCAGAAGTTACTCCGAAATGGTGTTCACCTCTGAAGACTCGGATGTGTTCTAGACATTCCCAAGCACAGGAACCATTCCACCCACCTTTTCTGTACATCTCAGAATCAGAGGTATCTTGGCCTGGGTAAGACTAGAAAGAAGTTTGATCTGTGACATACATCTGCACTTCTTCACAAATCTTGCTGTCAAAATTTACCTGTGGGAATTGCCAGAACTTTTTAATGTACAGAAAACAAAGTATGGATGTCAGGGGCAGATTTGGTGAGTAATTACATGCAGTGCTGGATTCACCACTTTTCAAACGTGCAGAAAAATAGGAAGATGTAAAATCAGGTCTAAGGTTATATCTTAAGCATTCATATGCTGGGAGCAGTGCTCTAGTGTGATTATAATTGTCAGTGTACATGCTATTTTTTATTTGGATTTGTTTCATTTAGGGGTGTTTACAAAAATAGATGTTTTTTCTGAGTTTTGCAAAATGAAGTGCAATGCTATTCACACTTTTGTCAAATACTGAAGGAACATTTCTACAACTAACAAGACTGGAGTAGCTAAGTTCCCTTGTAAGCACAATTAGTTATCAAAATAGAAATACAAAAAGAACCAGCTTATCATTTCCATCCACTTGTTAATTCATAGCATAGCACACAACTGCTTTGTCATTTGGTACACTTTGAAAAAGTGAAAATTTCCAGATCTGGATGTGGAAAGAGCAGCTGGGAGCACACAGGAACTTTCTCAAGAGGATTTGCCACCAATAGAGAAAATGATTTTCCATCCACAACTGATACCTTGTTGGGAGGCACTGGTCATCTTTCTTTTCCATCCACATATTCATATCTCCACGTGACCACTTTATCTTAAGCTTCTAGCCCTCCAGTTGTGCCGCACATGACATCCCTCTGTCAATGATTAGTCTTTGCACGAAGGAAACAAAAGCAGGCATGTGCTGGAAGAGAAGGATAGCTTTGACCTTTTAAAGGAACTATAAGACAAAAGCATTATTGTTTTTCAAAACCAAAGTCACTGACCTGTGAATGTTCATCAGGCATGAAGTGTGCCATACACCTCTGCCTGTGCTGCTGCTGCCCAGCAAAGTCTGAGGCAGCCATTGTGTAGGGCCCGGGCTAGAGCAGGTGCCACCTGGCTAGGATCAAAAGGTAGAAGCCATCCGTGTATTACCTACGCACCATAAGATGACCCAAATACAATTCATTTCAAGCAACATGCAGAAAACAGAGGTGCTTAGCAGAACAGAAAGGAACAAACGTAACAAGGGCTATGTGCCCATGTGCACGACAAGTGGGTGAAGGAAAGGACCGAACCCCAGTGCTCCCACACCCTCCCTGCAGGAAGGTCTGCCAAATCCACTCCAGAGTGCACCCTTTTACACCAGTCTTGAGTTTTCTGATTTTGCTTTTATGTTTGCCATGGGAAGTGGCTCTTGGGTGCCAGTCCAGGGCAGTGACACTGGTGCCCCGAGGAGCAGAGCCCAGAGGGCTGGGGGCCTGGGGGGCGGCCTGTGGCTCCTGCCCACGCCTCCAGCGCTCCAAAAGAGCCCTTACTTGCAGCAGGAGCAGAAGGTCCTCAGGCTGCTGCCCACCACCAGCACAACCTGCAGGTAGGGAGCCCAGGGCAGAGGCTTGGTACATGTCAGGCCACCATCACCAGTTTGGTAGCCACCACGGGAAACCCCTCCGGTGGCTCCCCAGGGGTCACTGGCACCTGCAGTCTCAGATCCTCCCAGAAACCACCAGCAGCCGCTGCCACCAGCACTGCCCACGGCAGAGGTGCTGGGGCCTCCTTGCACCCAGGTGCTGCTGTGGCAATGGCACTGTGTACCTGCTCATTTCCTTCTCCAAACAACGGACCTACTGGTATACAGTCAGGACATCTCTTTCTTACCTTGTGATCTGTCTTGCGTGAGAAAATAAATCAGGGTTCAGGTTATAATTGTACTACAGCTATGTTTATAAACACTGGTTTTAATGCAGCAACAGTACTTTGTTTAAACAGGAAAACTTATTTATTAAGACAGGCTATGTAGAAGGTACATTTAAGGCATTTCCATTTGGACTGTCTGTGTCCCTCTCATTTTCTTGAAAAGTGGCCATCTGCCATATCAGCATCTTCCCATCTTGAAAATTTGGACATCCTTTTTATTTTCACTGCAAGCAGAAGAAAAATATTTTAGAAGAGAAGCACTACACTTGAATTTAACAGGGACATTTTATAAAGTGGACTCTCCTGTGTCCTTCTACGTGTTCAATTAAATGCAGCGACGCCTTTAATTGCATCACTTACAGCAAACATTACTGCAAATTAACTATGATGCAAAGATTTATGAATCACACAAACAGAGCGAGTAACTTACTAGAAACAGCCTCACGTCAGGCTTTGTTACCTATAAAAACCTGATAAAGCCATCTGCAAATCTGAGAAGTATCAAAGCACATGACAAATCTTGCAATGAGGACTAAAGTGCCCATTGCAAAGCAGTAATGCAAGTCAAACTTCACACTCCCTGAAGTGGGAAACATTTCTAATGCTTACAAAATTTCCCCCTTTCATGTGGGAGGTAAGTGGGTAGGATGTGCATCCTGATGCATCTCTGCATCTCAGGCTTCACTAAAATGTGAATGTTTCCTGCATTAAGGAAATTTTAGCCAAGTCTCCCTTAGTTTGAGAACACTCAGGGTTTTTTTTTTTTAAAGTCCCATACATAGTACTTTGGGATGCTCCTTTTACAATTCTCAGTTTACCAAGCAAGTGCAGATACAAAAAGAAAGTGCTGGAGTGCAAACTTGCCCTAGATCTTCAGTTTGCTTCCCTATCTTAACAGAATCAAGCTGTTTTACTCCTCGTGAAATTCAAGAGGCTTACAATTACCCAAAAGCAGGGATAATCTGTACTAATAGTTGTATCAGAGATCTTTTAGCCAGGAGGTAGTGGAGCAGATTAGAAATATGAAAGGAAAAATCAAGCCTAGGGGACGTAAAACACATGTAAAGTTGTAATGAAAAGCTCTGGCTGAAGGACAGCCCATATGCTAAACCCTGCAGAGGCAGCTCCAGCTGCTGCGTCTGTTTGCAAAGAGCTTGTGGTGCTGCCAGACTAGGTTTAAATTAAGATCAGCTGTTGCCACTGCTACTGGATGCTAAGTGTGGAAGAGACCTGGGATTTGCATTTGAACACCCACTTAAGAATGGATTACATCGAAGCTTTAAAAAAAAAAAGAAAAAAAGCAGGGAGGAAGACCAGCTTTGGTCTTGTAGTTAAACGGGCTGTGCTGCAGAACCAGGATAGGCACCAGGATAGGCACCAGGATAGGCAGGGCTTGTGCTGCACCTTTGCTCCAGGTGTCTCATGTTATCGTGGACCAGCCACAGCAAGCTCACCTGCAGTACTCCTGGTGCACATGGGTTTCTCCAGGTGCCCATACAGTCTTGCATGGCTACAAGAGCCCAGGGACAGTACCGCCTCGGCCATCAGGGAAGTGCAACTCCCTTTAAAAAGTCCTTTAATGGGCTTAAACGTGGGCCGGAAGTAACCTGCAAGTTGGCTGTTGAGAATTGCCTAAGTTAATTTAGAACTGAGTGGTTTATAATTCACTATGGGATATGCCCATATATCTGTTTCTCCATCACCACATTACACTATTTATCTCAGCAACTACTGGTCCTGCAGCTTGTTAAGAAGCGCAGAAAGAACTTTGTTCTCCCTTTCTAAGGAGCGTGATGAACTGTACTTTAGACTCCTCAAAGTGAAATGACCATCGCTCATGACTATGAACCATTTTTCAAAGCCAAAATTCTTCCAATAAGGCAGAGTGTTTTGTCCTTGTTGTGTTCATGCCAAGTCAAACACTTTAGAACAACGACTCCAGACTGAACTAGAAAGCCACTGAGTATGCCGACTACTGAATTATTAACGAAAAGGAAAACAGGATAGTATCTGATCACCCTTCAGTCCAAAATGCATGTTTCTGAGCATGTAAGATGCCAGCAAAAAAACATGGTTAAAATAGTTTTTTATCCTGTGTGTGTAACTGATTAAATCACACATAATGTAAAAAACATGCACATTACGTCTCATACTAACAAGGTGTAAGCCCCATCATGTGTTACTTAAGGAACTGAGTGGAAAAAAACAGCAGGTTTGCTTAGAGAACCCTTTGTGCTATGTGCAATGCTGTATTGAGGAATCTACCGTGCACTCATCTGGAACTGAGGGATCATGCCTAGAAAATGAAACATCCTATAAATGTAAGGTTGGATCTCAAAGCCCGTCATTCTCCTCTGAGAAAGGATCAAATATACTGCTCAGGGCATGAGACACTCTCCTCTGTAACTCCACAACATGGGTTTGCACTCTCTCTGTGTGATACTTAGCACTTCTCTTTGACTTTTATTGTACTGATTTCAGTCCATTTCTCCAGATCCCTGGGAATTTTGATACTCTCCTGCAGAGGTCATTGCATCTCATGCCATTTTGCAAATTTTTGTTGTCTTATTCCCGATATCCAATCCATTACAAAAATGATATATTACACCTAAAGGAAATCCCACTTAATACCTCTTTCCAGTTTGACTGTAAAATGCTGATTACTGCTTTTAAACCACAGCATTTCAAACCGCTGTGACTTCATCCTTTAACAATTTCAGCTGAATAACTGTTTGCTTATGTGAATATCACATGGAGCTATGTAAAATGCTTTATTAATGTCATGAAGCAACACTTCTGTTTCCTCCAGTTATCTTGCCAAAAACCTAAATCTCATGGATTGATTGAATTATTTCTGACAAATCTGTATCAGCTTTGCTTGCTCTCTTTTTTACCTCTGGCTGTCTACAAGTCAATCACTTAATAACTTACTCCAGCACTGTTCTAAGCAGCAAAGATGGGTAGGCTCCTAATATGTAACATGCCAGCACCTCTCTTCTCCCCTTTTCACGGGCTGTACCCTTTGAGTCCCTGTTTTTTTTTTTTTTTCCCTCGCAAACTGTAGGTTTACCAATTTGCTTTGCAAATTCTCATTTGCTTGGGTAGCTTGTGGTGTACTCGGGTGAAAATGCTACCAAATTCTGCAGATCTGCATACCTTTAAACATACTTTGACACACTTTGGCACCTCCTTTGAAATACTGTTTCCTTCAGTGTCCTTTGATACCTCTGACACTTCCCTTATTGTAGCCTATGTTCCCTCTATCTCGGTCATTTGAATTTTGTAAATTATCTGGTCACAATTAATCTTTCCCCTGCCCCAAACTCAGAAACATATTTCAACCTTCCCTTTCTTGAGATCTATCTATTTGTAATTTTGTAAATGCCCATCACTGCTGTTCTACTACTCTCACTTCTTCCCTCTGCTGGAAACAGAAATTCTGTTATTTCATGAGTATGAATTGCCTTTCACCATCAAATTCAATACCTAAGCAGTTTGTACTGAGAGGACGCTCTACAGGTTTTCCAGTGAATCATAGAAGGAGGTAACAATGGTCATTAAGTACTGATTTTCTATGTTTTCAATTTGTTTTAAAAAAATATTAAATTATTAAAGAATAAAATACCCTCTCTCAAGTATCAGGCGATCTTTTTCTTGAGTTTTAGAAAATCTGAATGGTAAAATAGTATTTTCTCCTAACATTTTGCATTCTTACTCTTCTCTGTGAAAGGAAGTATGGGAGATTGGATCTTGAACATAAACATTTGATAGTGAAAGCTGCATTTTGCGTGGGATCTTTCCTGGTTTCTGTTAGAGAGTGTGGAAGAGACCAGCATTATATTTAATGGTAATATGGCATTGTATGAATGTGACAGGCAATGTCACCCTCTGAGATGCTCCTCCTTAAGAATTACAAAAGCGAATATTCAGTAGTTCCATAGAACAGAATCCCATCTAAGCCGTTTACAGGTATCATGATCAAAACTGTTGCAAAGGATTGACAGTTGAGGAGACGCCGCTAACCCTGCAGTTTTTCAGTGTGAACAATCCAAAGCCACTAAACTATCGGTTAATTGGGGTGTGAGGGTGAATATTTTGCTTGCATATCGGGAAGGGAAAGTTAGGAGGCCGATTAAGTGAGTACCTGTTGGAAAGGCAGAGCACACACTCGTTTGAATAGGTCTGTCCATCGGTCCCACAGACTGGATTGTAGTCCCTTGGACATCCAGGCACACCGTACTGGTAGCAAGCAGGCTGGGGAAGAACAGGAACACAAAATATGATACCCCATGTGAAACAGGTCTCCGAAGGACACTGGTGTGCTCATGCAAAGAACGGAGTGCTCAAGAGGAGCTGGCACAGTGTTATAAAGTGCCATGTTATCTTTCATGCTGCTATGGGTATTTGTTGCTTGAGGCTTGGCTTCTACTGCCCTCAGCTGTGGGGAGAGACCACCTGGGGCATCTCCTGGGGCGTCATCTCCTGTGACATCTCCTGGGGCATCTCCTGGGGCTGAGCAGGGGTACCGGAGAGAGGGGTGTACTGGCTCGAGGCTCTGGACCCAAGCCCAGGGCTCTGGGGAAGGGTCCTGTTGGTGACATGGAGGGAAGGTGGTACCATCCTTCCCGGGGAACAACAGGTCAGGCCGTACTCACCGGGATGCTGGCAGAAGCTCCGGGACAGGAGAGGAGCCCTGTGGAGAATAACACGGCTTTAACGGCGTCTGGTCCCGACCGCATTCACCCCGTCCCAGCAACGGCCCGAATCCCCCTCTCCCCCTCCTTCACCTCCCCCGACCAGTCGGTGTCCGTTACCGGGCCCGATCCCGACCAGCCGGTGCCCGGTACCCGGTTCAGATTTCCCCTTCCCCGGGACGAGACCGGCCGGGGCACGGTACCGGCCCGCCCCCCCCATCTTCCTCCCGTCACTTCCCCGGCGCCGTGCGCCCGGTACCGGCGAGGAGGGCGGGCAGCAACACCAGCACCGGCACCGGCACCGCCATGTCCGCGAATGGAGCAACGGCAGCCGGCGAAGGCAGGAGGGCGGGCGAGGGAGGGGAGCACCGGGGCGAAACGGCCGCGGCGGAGCGCGGGGGGGCGGCACGGGCGGGAGCGGGCGGGCGCGGAGGCCGGGGCGATGCTTGGATGCCATGAGGGGAGCCGTGTTGAGGACCCGTGGGGCACCCACGGGAGCGGGAAAGCCGCGGGACATACCGGAGAGACCGGGAGTAAGGATGCACCGCGGGGAGCGGTGTCACCCGTGGGGCTGGAGGCGCCGGGAGGGGTCGGGAGGGGGGTGCTGTCCTCTCCCCTGTGGGCTTGGGGAGGGGGTGGGCACCGCCAGAGGCACCCCCGGGGGTGGAGAAGGAACAGGGGATCCTCCCCGGGGATGGTGGGGGGATGTGGGGTTAAGGTGCCCGAATGCGGTCCTTGATAAGGAAGCCCGTGCCTGCCCTACCAGTATGTCCCCGTGGGGACGCTTATCCCTGCCATTTCCACGGGGAACTGCCAAAATATCCAGTCGTCAGCAACTAACCAAGCTGTGCTTCCGTGACGCGCCGAGCAGTGCAGAAACCTCACCAGGACCACACTCGCGGGATGGAAAGCTTTAATTTCAGGGCTGTGCCCGGCTGTAATCTCAGCATTCCCTGGGATTCCCTGCTTGACTTCACCTCATTAGCGTTTGACTTCAACTCCTCTGCTTTGATTGCAGAGTGACTTGGGCAACGTGGGGAAGTTGGAAATATGTGTGCAGTGCCATTGTGGCTGTTAAGGTCGTAGCCCCCCCGTCTCGTCATAAAGTGATATGAGGCGGTTTGTGCTGAGATATGAATGCATTCTTGCCAAGAGGAAGAGAAAGTTATACAACTCCAGCAATAAAGCCACGCTGCCTGCATCCAAAGTTGTGGGAATCCAGGACAACGGGGGCTGGAGCGACTTGGCACACTGTCCTGCCAGCATCACCAGGTGTCTCGACAGTGTGGCTCTCCAGAGTATCTCATCTGTCAGTCGCTGATAAGCGTGGTTAGCTTTGCAAAGCCCGGGGGTTAGCTTTACACAGAGTCTGGCTCTGGAATTGTTTTTATGCAGTTTCCTAAAATCTAAGGTATGGGCTTCTTGCGAAATGGCCTGTGCTCGTGTATATGAGCTGGGGCGTACACCTGTCAAGTGTTTTGATAGATTCATATGCAGGCATCACACTCATCCTTCTTGCCTTTGTTTCAGCCTCTGGGTCCTTCCAAGCATGGCTTTTCTTCTGTGTGTTTCTGGTAGTGTGCCATTCCCGCATGGTATCTGTCATAGTGAAGTTATTTCATTATCTGCTGAATATGTTCTTATTCCTCCAGGTAACTTCTGCAAATTGGTTTCCATTCAGAGCACAGCTTTGAAATGAATACCCGTCACAAGGCATGCTTCATACAAAAGCCTCTGGCTTGGATATTGCAAGCAAGGTGCCTATTCAGAATGTTTCACGGCTGATAGAGCATGTAGAGGGGTATTTCTCTCTGCTGGATCTCCTTCCCTAGCTTTTCCCAAGTTTTTGCCCCAGCTTTGCCTGCTGAGCCATTTGAGAAGAGTGCATCTTTCTGCTACCTTGTTATTGGTGGGGTGGTTGCTGGATTTGCCATTTTGGGGGCATCTTTAGGTCCCAGAGAGATTTTCTTCAGAGAAGGAGGTTCGTCAGGGGGTTAAATACTGGCAAGTTAGACCAGGATGGGTTTCCTTGCTTCCTGAAGGTGTGATTTTTCAAAGTAGAAGGTGCCAGCTGAAGGTGGAGAAAGCAAAACCAAGGGTAGGAGTTATCTCTTAAGTTGTTCATTTCTTAAGTTCATGTCACTAAACTGTTATGTGAAAACTCTTGCACAGAGCTCTGTTTGCACAGGAAAAAACGCAAACACAACAAACCAAGTAAAAGCTCGATGCCCCAGCGGTTGCCAGCCCAGACAAGATTTCTCCCGGACAACTCCAGCACAGCAAGCACAAGATGGATGTGTACTGTCATCATGTCACCTAGAAGAATAGCTGCCCCCTAAAAAAAAATTCTCCATACTAATGCATTTTCTAATGAGTTAATTACATGCTCATCAATTTGTTGCACTTGATCCCAGATAAATGGGGTGAATGGGGCCATTTTGGGTTAACATCGCTGCAGTTGCCTCTCTGTGACAGTAACACGAACTTATTCCAAGTCATGTGTTCTGTCCTGGATGCTCTCCCTTGATGTTGCTGAGAAAATATGGAAAAGTAATCTGCAGGTGCAGATGCAACGCAATGCTCCTATTTTAAATTGGTGCCAGTCCAGCCTCCTCAGTGCTGCAAGCATTTCCTTTCACTTGTTTAGTCTCTCCACTGAGAGTATTTAACTTTGCCTTATTTGAATAAAATTTCAGATACAGGTCTTTAGAGATGGGAAAATGAAAAAAAGAGATTTTAAAAAGAAGAAAAGATAACTTATGCAAATTTTCTTCTGGCAAGATAGCATATCTGTTAGAAAATACCCGTTTTCTTGCATAAATTATTAAGAATTGGAGCCAAGGAAGATGATAATTACGCAGGGGTCTTCTTAATAGCCTTTGTATCCTGTTAACACATTTCTGATATGAATGCTGAGTCACCGGAAAAGAAAATCACAGAATTATTTGCATGTCTCCTAGAAGTTATCTTCTTGTTAAAATCAGGTAACTGATTAATAAACATGGAAGATAGTAATGATCCTGGCATATAGGCTACAGGAAGCAATAGATAATTAGAAGTTACATCCCTCCAGAGAAGTTTTGTTTCTGCCTTATGCTTAGTGGAATAATCCTCTGTGCTCGGAAGCTAGAATTTATTTGAACTTTGGTCACTTTTCTAAGTAAATGTATACGACTCCCTGAAAGAAAAAAGTTCCTTTGGTGAGTTTATATGTACTTCATATTCTTCTGCTGCCCAGCGGTTAGGTACTAGCAAGGCTGTGACCCAACACATAAAGATTTTGTGACTGACACATTGACTAAGGGCAGGTTTCACACCAAAAGTGTGTGTCTGTGTCCTTCTCTTGGAGTAAAGAAGTGTTACACGAGAGTCTATGTTTGGCCTGAAGAACACAGGGCAGAGTTCAGAGCCTCAGGTTCACCCAAGAAGAAAGTGATTTTATGGGAAGGAGTGACTGAGTACTTACCACTGCTTCCAGCAGGGCTGGCATGTAGTCTGGCTGCATCTTGGAAGAAACAAAATAAACCAAGCTGCTGAGCAAAACCTTTGGGGTTGAAACTCTTCTGATGCTCCTCGGTCTTGCTGCTGCTCCAGTGAGTGCTAGCCAGGTGCTTCTGAGATGTACTTGCTGTGAAGACTGGCCACTGATCATGACTAACCTAGTCAGGGCAAGAGGAAGGTAAGGTCCTTATATGGCTCCACCTGTATACTTAATTGTCAGCCACTCATGACTGCCCTGCTTGCTGGAGATGCTCGGCTGCTTGGGTCTGCCTCTGAGAGTGTTTCATCTCTTAAATCTCTGCAAATCAGCTAGGTAAGCAGAGACCTACTGCTAAAAATCCCCAAGTACTCCAGCCACATTGGACTGAAGTGGCGACCTCTGGCACAAGACCATGGCATGGGTAGCCCCAGCTTATTCCAAGATGAGAAAGTTTGTTCCCTATCTCCCCAAACTAGTCTAAGCAAAAGAGGGACAGTTTTTATATACAGTCAGTAATAACTATGTCTTAAATAAAACAGCTGGTAATTAAGGCAGGTATCAACAAACAGCAGTGAAAAGAATTTGGTTGCATGTGGACTGGATTCAACACCAAGGAAAGCCTTTAGACAAAGAATTATAAATGCCATTACCTGATGTTCCTTTTTAAATAATTGAGTCCCCTTGTGAAAAACTGAACTTGTTTCACTCTTAGTGTTCCTCAGAAGGAGGAAGGCCTCGTTGAAGGCCTGTAGACTCTGAGATCTTCATCCTTGGAGATTTCCAAGACTCAGATAGACAAGGTTACAGCTTCGGTGAGGTTGTTGGGAAGGGACCCAGAGGTCCTTTACAGCTATCACTGCCATGACTATGTCCCTGTTCCTGAAATCCATTCAGAGCTCTCATCTGCTTATTCATACTGCGTTTACTTATGCCACCTATCCTCCTGAAATCAATAAGCATCAGGCACTGGAAGGATGGAGACAGCCCAAAACTCATGCCTATGCTAAGAACTTTTACCAGTATCATTTTGCAACATTTCAGTACCGTCAAAACTCTGGATACACAGCTTAATACAGATACCAAAAACGTATTTGGTGGTGCCATTTAGTCCTGTTATTTGAAATGGTATCACCTTTGTTGGGAAAGAGGCATTGGCTGGCATACCTGCACCAGGATGGGCGTGCCAAAGCTGAAGGGACAACAGGTTGTTATTTGTCAGGTCCTCAGGAACATATCAGTGAGACACAGGCAATTTCTGGGAGTGCAGAAGTGCCTGCATTGCAGTAGAAAGGTCTTCAATATGTTCTTTACTCTTCTACCACCTGAAAAAAATTGGGTGAGGATCTGGGTTATAAACCTTAGCAGCATTCTCTGTTATTCTCTGATTCATGGAAAGCTTTTGAATTAGTGGGTTAACACCTACTTCAGGCCTCTTCCAGTTCCTCAGAGAGCAGGACCACTGAGTCTAATAAAAAACTGCATTATTTCATGAAGATGGGACAACTGGAGAGCTGTTTTGCACTATTTAGTGAAATGAAGTCTCTTTGCAAACAGGGAGTCAGGCAGCTTACAACTTTGCTCAAGCACAAGACCAGCATGGGCTTAGGTGGCAGGGCAAGTTGGGAACAAGCTTAAAGACACCAGTTCTCAGTATAAAATTAGTTCACAGTCTCGAAAGAAAGCTGATCTATCCCCTCATCTGCTTAAAACTGTGTCCTGGTTTCAGTTGGGATAGAGTTCATTTTCTTCCTAGTAGCTGCTGTTTTGGATTTTGTATAAGAAAAATGTTGATAACATGTATTATTTTAGTTGTTGCTAAGTAATGTTTATAATAAGCCAAGGACTTTTTTGGCTTCCCATAGAAGCTGACAGGGAGCAGGACAGGACAAGCTGGCCAAATGAATATTCCGTATCACAGACATCATGCTCAGTATACAAATGGGGCTTGGTGAGGGGGCAGGGATCTGCGATCGCTGCTTGGCATGGGTAACTGATCATCGGCTGGCGAGAGCAATTTGTGTTGTCACTTTATTTTGTATATTCTTTTGCCATTATTATTATTTTTCTCTTCCGTTACTGTTCTAATGAACTGTCTTAATCTCAAGCCACAAGGGTTTTTTTTTCCTTTTTCTCCCTCTTCTCCCTACCCTACTGGGGATGGGAGAGTGAGTGAATGGCTGCGTGGTCCGAGTTGCTGGCTGGGATTAAACCATGACAAACAGAAATAGGGAGAGGTGCCAGGAGGAGTGGGACCAAGGCACTGGATTGCCTGCTACCTTAAACTGGAGGATTTGGCAGCGTGGTGTGGAATATCCTCTCTGCCACAGGTTGTGATGGATGCCAAAAGTTTAAAAATGGAAGAAAAAATATAGAGTTGCAGAGCAAGAAACCATAGGTGGCCTTAATAGCACAAAAATTCCCACTTGAACAGGTTCCTGCAGGCTGCTGCAGGCAGGAAAGAGACACAGGAGAAGTCTGGCTGTGCATTTGCTCCAGTTTTCTCTTCTCTTGGCCATCTCTGCTGGTGTCTTTTGGAGAGAGGAGGCTGGTGAGAAGGATGCTACAGTCACACATAACCTACAGTTAATGTCCTCCTGCAGCCCCCAGTCAAATGAGGGAGGATGTTTACATCCAGTGAAGCACAGTGCTTGGGCACGTCCTAGCTGTGCTTGTACCCATGCGTGTGAGTCTCTTGCCGTAAGTACGGGAGTGTGTCTTTCCACCTGAGTAATTATTGGGGTAAAAGCAAGCAACACCCTTGAAGGAACATAGCACAGGAAAATCAAGAATGTCTCTGAACTGCTTTTCAGCACATCATCCTGGGGTGGCTCTGCTGAAGGCCTCTTTCCTAAGGCACTGGAGGGTCCCTGCTTCTGGTGAGACTGGGGGTGCCCAAGAAATAGTTTGGCACTTGCTAATTGGCTGTTTCTGCCAGCTTGAACCTGGCACAGCAGCAGAGTAGAGAAGGACAGAGGGGAAAGAGCTGATTTTCCTGAATATTTTCATCTCCCTAACAATGATTCCTGTAGGGAAGAAGTCAGCAGCACTGAGCAGACTGCTAAGTTTTTGGTGTAAATCTGGGTTTGTTGTGCAGGGGTTATTGGTTCCAGTTGACAAGCTGTCTCCCCGGCCAGGTCCAGAGCACTGAGCTGTGGCATCACCTCTAATTTTGGTAGACTCCTCCAGGCTGTTTTTGTAAAGGCTGGGTTCAAAGGTTCACAGAAAGATGTGGAGGAAGCTCCTTGTCTCATCACATTCCCTCACCAGCCTGTCAGTGGCATTCCCACCCCCACAACAATAAGAGATTGCTCTGGAGGTCCTATCTGTCACGCACAGCCCGTGAATCATTCACCTCAGCTGTACAATCCCACATTTGCAATCCCACGTAGCCCAAAAGACAGGATCCAGGCCTCAGGGATTCAATTACATACATGCCGCTCCATCTCTCCTTCCTTGATCCCTCCATGCCCATTCGTCTTACTCCATCCCACGCTGTTCTCTGCTGCAGCAGTCACAGATGGGCAATTTGTCCTCTCCCATTTCCCACATGAACCCCATCGATCACCTGTCTGCCTTTGAAATTAATTTACTGGCTGGGG
>NW_009661371.1:478715-480124 GCF_000708025.1 Charadrius vociferus
GGGTGCTCCCTGGAAGTGGGGGGTGGTGAGGGGGGGCTCATCTCATGGTGGCTGCGTGTGCTGCCTCCTACTACAGCCCCGAGGAGTGTTGCTGACCTGTGGGCAGTGCTGCCGGACGGCACTGCCGCACGTGCTGTGGGACGGTGGGGAAAGGGCTGCTGTGAGTTACCCATGGGCTCCTGGAGGATCTGCTCATGCCCTCAGTCGCCATCACAGCACAAAGCAGCAGCAGCCTTCTGCCCGGCAGAGAAATGCGTGTGCATTGCTGTGGCACTCAGTCTGGAGCAAGGTCTTTAGTAGTCCCTGGAGTCTCCAGAAACCTCTTGAAGGGGTGTCCTGGTGGGCAGAAATCAACAGTTTTCCTTTTCTCTCTCCTCCAGAAGTTTTTTTGTGCTGTTGTTTTCAACTCGACTAAGCAAATCCATCTCCTTGATCTGTCATGGACAGATTTACAGGTGCTGGCTTTGACTTCTGCTGGCTGTCTGGGTGCTAGTTCAAATGATGTATGGCAGACCAGGACCACACATCCTGCTAGAGGGGAAATGCACTTCATCTTAGTGATTTGCCCTGGGATCATAACCACTTTGGAGGGAGGTGGCTGGTCCCAGTGGCATTTCTTATGTCAAAAGTTTTCTCAAAGAGCAGAAACTTTGAAGACAGGCTGTAAAAGATTCTTTTAACCGCTGAAGCTGTTAAAGGAGACAGGACCCTGCCTGGAAGGCTGCTCACCTTTTTCTAGTGCTAAGGCTAAAGCCCATAGATGACCTGCAGCTATAGAGCAACAGCCAGGCTGGTGGGTCTGCAGAAACTGCTTTCAGCTGTGAAAGGGTGGAGATTGTCCACGGGGGGGTTGCAAGCAAAACTGCTGCTGCATCAGCACAGTGCTTGAAAGTTAATTGATCCAGCAACGCTTGTCTTATTTCCGTATGGGAAGACACTTCGAAAAGTCAAAGGCATCTTCTGTAACGGCCACCTATTTTGCACAAAGCAGGTGGTTTCAGCCAGGGCAGTGTCAGTGCTGCTTTCAGAGACAGCTTCACACCCTCTTCTGTCTCTTCATCCTGCAGGAACAGGCTCTGTGCGTGCAGTGGTCACCTGAGAAATGCCTAATCCAAGCAAAGACTGTGTTCCCCATCTTTGTCCCAGCAGAGCTTCTGTCCAGCTTCTAGTGCCCTTCAGCTGGGTTTGTGGGACACGAGCACTGTATCTGGTCGGTGCCAGGGGGAAAGGGCTGCTGGTAGCTATCACCATGGCAGAGGGAGGGCAGGTGGAAGGGACGACAGGCAATAGTGTCAGCATCCACATTTTCCTTGTGCCTTGTTTATGCAGTGCTGTGTCCTGAGCATGTTTCATGGCGTGTGCTGCAGCTATCTCTGACTCCATAAATGAAGGTACTGTTTACCTGGAAA
>NW_009661371.1:480144-482904 GCF_000708025.1 Charadrius vociferus
AATGTACTTTATGGTCTCCAGGAGTGAGGCTGAGCCGCAGATAAGAATTTCAAAGTTGGCTGGTATATCGCAGCCAGGGTCAGTCAGGCTTTGACACCTGTCTGCCTGATGGATTTTCTGCTGAAATGGAGGATAAAAAGACCTTTATTCACCAGGGAAGTTAAGAGATGGTTTGGAGATGGAGATGAGTTTGCCGCAAAGGTGGCAGGCACCATCCCCATGAAGGCTCAATGCTGCTGAAGGTTGTGCCTTCCCTGTGAAGGCCAGTGTGAAGGTGCCACTTCATGATGGGTGTGTGGGTGTCTCACTGCCTGCACCACTGCCAGCCACAGCTGCGGGGCCTGTATTTTCGTTAGAAACCTGCCATCAATCAAGAGAGAACAGCAAAAGAAGGAGGTGACAAAGCCTGGGGCTTGCTGTAGGCACCATTTCTGAGTGGCGCTGCTGGATGGAAGACCTACAAAAGGCAGGAGTCCCCAAAACACTGCCTGGGCTTGAGGGTGATGGAGGAAGGTAAATCTCAGCTTTGTTTCCCCCTCACCCTTTTATGGCCTGACCTGGCCCGTCCTCCTCCGTCACAAAGCTGTGGTTTCTCTTGCTCTTCTTGCTTCTACATTTGGGGCAGTATCTGGCACCTGGGGTGTGTATTGGTAGGCCTGCATTCTAGAGAAATTTTTTTTTTTTTTTAAATAGCATTTGAAATGTTTTTTACATGCATGATCTTTTTTTCCGACAATAAAGGCAATTTTCACGTGTAATGGAAAAATCTCAGTTTTCCTCTAGATTTTCAATTCCTCTCTCCCCCATGTTTTTGGGGAATATTTTAAGGGCGCTGAAAGGGAGGAAGAAAAAAATATTTTCTGTCTTTTGCAGATGGTTCTGTTTTTTCAGAGCAGAATCACAGTTACATGAACTGCTCTGTAGTTCAACACGAGAGGCCAAGGCTCCTCAGCCATTATCGGAAGTATCACGCTTTTGGATTAGTTCCACGCCCGCAAGCAATAAGACTTTACGAACTGCAAGAGCTTGGTATGTTTTCGTCTGTCAGTGCTCTCAGGCTCCACTTTTCTGATCTGTGGGGCCTCTTGAACTGGATCACGTGATTCAAATCTTCCCTAGGAAGAACAGCCAGATCTCATCTGTGCCTTAGGAATCTCTATTTTGCAAGATTCTGGTGGTTACTTTGCAAGAGATTTTAATGATTTGGAGGGGAGGGAAGGGTGCAAGAGTGACAGTTCCTGACCAAATTAAGGGATCCAGCTGAGACATCAGGATCTGGCCATATGAGGCCAGGACTGGTTGGAGCTGTGCGGGTGGTTTTTCCCGCTCCTGCTCTGGCTCAAGGATTCTGCAGACTTGTCCTTGTACCATGTGGTGGCAGCCTTGCTCACGGTACGTGCTCTGCGTTGCCTGCTCGCCTGACTGGTTTTGTTTGCAGCATTTTTTCGGGTGAAGAGCTCAATGGACCATACGTGCTGCCAGCTGGATCATACTGTACTGTAATGTAGTGTGTTCATCCCCACAGCATCAGCAATGCACAACTGCTTCCTTCCTTTGCCGTGCTGGAGACTTCTATAATTCATTGTGAAACAGCCCGGTTGCGTTTGGCTGGGTGCTCCAACAAATATTGTCAGGGCCACACGTGTGACAGGGCTGTGCAGGAATGAGGATGTGAGGATATTTGGGGCATGGGAGACCTCACCCAGCCTTTCAGATCCCTGCCTGGCAATCCCAGAGTCTTCCAGGAGCGGTGAGCAAGGACTGGTAGCAGGGGCCATCCCTAGCTGAGTCCCTTCCCTGTTTCCCTGCTAATTCATGCAGGATTTGTCTACTCTGCACTGCGTCTCACCCTGAGCCCCATTTTGGAGGGCTGGGGTCTCTTCTGCTGACAGGTTTGCCTGTGCTGGTGCTTGAGGGGAGGAAGGAGACAGGTGGTATTTATTTGGATTGAGCTGCAGTGTTGTGTTTGGTGGGGCTTTTCAGCAGCAATGGCTTAGCAGGTTGTGGGCATACTGGGGAGTGAGTCACCAAGCAGTAATGATAGTAGGAAGAAGAGAAGAGAAATGCTTCAAGAGTTGTTCAGCTTTTCCTGATGGGAGCCAGACACAGGGGCAAGGTTTACTTGGAGTGGCAGAAGGCATCTAAACTGAAAGGTCACCGGAGGTGATCTGGGGACACGGCTCAGCTGTGGTCTCTCTCGAATCCTCATATGTCCCTGTCACCAGCTGATGTGGAGACTTCTTGGCAGATGCATATGATGTTGACAGGAGAACTTTCTACTTGTCGGCTTCTCTAGCCACCAGGAATCTTGTCAGGCTGATGTGGCTGTCCCGAGGCATGTTTGCTTCCGTGCAAGCTGGCTTTACTAGAAATCATCCAAACACCTCATCTTTAAATGGAGAAGCACTTACTGCTGTAATAAAAGCATCTGCATGGAGATTACAGTGTGCCGTGACTGGTTTACACTTCACTGAGCCCCAGCAGAAAGGATGTGTGTGGTTTGCAATACTGTTTTTTTTTCCCCTTGATTCTGGCTTTTGCTGCTGTTTCTGATCAGAGATGCACATATAGGATAGCAATTAGTTAGGAAATATTCCTCAGACTGCATTTTGGCGAATGCAAGGCTACTGTTGGTGGTTTTGCTCTGCAATAAACGCTGGCTAGGTGGCCTAAATGAGGAAGGCCACATTTGTTATGCTTCAGATATGTGTGCCGCACTGAGGACTGGTACCCCGTGGGCACCAGTTTCCCTACCTTTAG
>NW_009661371.1:482921-505290 GCF_000708025.1 Charadrius vociferus
CCTACATTTAGAGACCCTGTTGCTTGCAGACACTTAACCCCATGATAATGACCAGAGTATAAAAATGCTCGGAGAGAATAGGGGGGGAAAGTAGGTAGGAAGTTGATCTCGCAGCATTTTTCTTAAGCATGCATTTGAACTATTTGGAGAACTGAGTCTGGGCTGGTGGGTTTCCTTTTCAGCTTATAGCACAGAGGGGACCCTTTGCAGCAGATCTACTTAGTACAGGTGGCTTTGGGCTTCAAGTGGAGGGCTTGGAGCTATGAGATGAATTTGTTGTTAGAACCAAGTGTAGTGCAGTAACTAACGACAGAATGATATCAGTACGGAGCTTGGAAATGAACTACAGTCGCTGATGGCAGCGTCTCCACGTGCAAAGAACAAAGAAGCTGTGGCTTCTTACTCATGTGTTTGCTATTATTTTAGCATGGAGCTTTTCCTGCTGGTAAGTGGCACTGTGCAAGCTCCTCACCCTGTTGCATTCGTCCAGGAGGAGATGCCCCCTGTTTTACCGTGATTCCCAATAGTTCCTTGCACATTATGAGGTTTATCTACCAGACTCTGGAAGCAAACTGGTGGTTAATGCTGAGGTTGCCCCTGAGGACTGTGGCTATACTGCCTGCAGGAGAGGCAAGGAGTGATCTGGCCTGTGGAGCAGCGCACTTGGGTACACCTAGCATATGGGAAGCCTCTGTGTGAGCAGGTGTGTGGAGAAATGTAGAGCTGAAGCTGAGGCCCCAAATGACACTATTCTACAGCTATAATGCTCTGTCCTTTTAAAAATGCCTTCAACCTTGGGTCAGGCCTGCCACGTGTAGGATGGACAGGGTTACTGACATTGCCACCCAACTCTGTGTTAGAGGTGCTTGGGGCGGCGGATCCTCTTTATTTTGGGAATGATGGCTTTAGAGAAACATGGCTTAGAGGTTCCTCTAAAAGTGGCAACAGAAAGGCATCAGGGGTATATACTAACCGCTCAACTCTGACTTTCTTTGGTTGCTTTCAGCTCTGAGTCTGAGCAGGTGATGATCAGTGGCTGCAAAGTCTCATATGCCACATGAAGGGAGACAAGAAAGGCTGGAGAGAAGCCCCAAGCTCTGCTGTCCTTCTAAGACTGGGGAAAAAAGGCCTCTTGTCTGTGCATCTCAGAGAAATCTTTGTGGGTGAATTGGATATGCAGCAATCCTCAAAGGTGAATCGATGCTCTGTTCACCTGAGTTGTCTCTTCAGTCCCTTCTTCTGTGTTCTGCATGCCCATTCCCATGGTGACCATACCTGACATGGACACATGGACACCTCTGCAGTTTCTAGGAGATACCAGAAAACCTCTTCCAGGGACAGCTCGGGACTACATACGGAGCAGAAAGTGCAGTGGGAAATTGGGCCTAGGACCACTGTTCAGAGTAGGCATTGGTTTGAGTCTCCCAAAACGCAGTAAGGGCTAGAAGCAGAATGCCTATGGTCTGTGCTCAGTCAGTGCCAAATATGGAACGTGGACCCCACCAAGAGCATTGCTGAGAATTAGAACTTTGTCCAGAAGTTTTAGAGAAATTAAAAATTTTCGCTCTGAAGGGCAGCCTCAGCCTTGTGCTAGTGGAGCTTCTAGTTGCTGGCATAAGGGCAGAGAGGGCAGGCTGAGCTTGCAAATCCCCTGTGGGCATCCTCCAAAGCTTATCAACATCAGGAGCCAAAGAAGTTGCCTTGGAAACTGTGATGAAGCTGAAGTTGCAGGGAGCTCCTGGCAGGCTAACTGGAATTACAACGTAGATGCTGTCCCTGATGCTGGCATCAGGCAGAGCTCAGTAGTCCTGGGGATTGTCATCCCAAGCCAAATGTTAGAAAGGGCCATCCTGGTGTAGCAGGAGGCCAGGCAGCTTTTCAGTTGCGGGTCTGCCCACCTTGGGGAGCATGAAGAGAGGCAGGGTTTGTAAAAAAAAAGGGAAAGAGGGATGCGAGTCAACTGTGCCTGTTCCATGGTTATCTTATCCTCTTAGAAAGATAAGTGAGCAAAGCAGGTACATTTGCAGCAGTGGAGGAAAGGGACTCTGCATGGAGTGGGAAAGGAGATGGACTGGAAGACCAAGCAGCAGATAATTTACCCAAGGGACAAGGAGAACGAAGTGGGTTACTCACTTTTTTTTTTTTTTTAACTTGCCACAGGCTAATTAAGGAATCGATGTAATGCTAGAAACCCCTGAATGCTTAATGGAAAAACAGCTAATTAATTAACATTACAAATCATAATCATTAAGGAATTAATCTTTCATGAACTTAATTAGGAATGGTGAGTGACTGGGTACATGGGAGAATGACTTTTGGAATATGAATTATGGTTGTTTCTTTCCGAATCACTGCTAGTTAATGAAGACAGAGCAATATTACTGAGCAAACAATGCAGAAGGGAACAAGGCTGTGTAATGATCCCAGCTAGGAATGGTAATTGATTCGTTTGTTGGGAAGGCTCACAAACTGGAAATGGTATTTGGCATGATCATTCTGTTGCTGGAGATGACCGTTTGCTTATGGTAATAAAGGGCTAACTTGTCCTTGTCTGTCTGCCTGGAAGGCAAAACTCCTGACTGTGGCTGAGGCTTTGTGTCCAGTTCCCAGGGTTGGTTGTGGTCACCACCCAGGGACCTCAGGAGTTATCTCATGACAAGGTAATATGACTTAGATAAGAAACACAGTTTTCAAAAGATGAAAAATGGCCATAGTGCTTTGTGAGGGCTGTGTAGAAAGAGATTGGAAGGCCTGAGAGGACTGCAGTGGTCTGGACCATGAGACTTCCCTATCTGGCATTTTCCTAAGAGACGTGTGCTGGCTCAATCTGGATTTAAAAGCTCCAGGTGATGGTTCCCAGCATATGTGGATCCACCTGTGGATTTCCAGACTGTTAGAAATGTGCCTCTCATTTTGTGCCTGTATTAGAGATCAGCTTCCCACTGTCTGACCCCCTTCTACTCCCTTCTGCTAAGCAGAGATCCTTTCTGCACCAGAGTGGTGTGAATGTCAGGGCCGCTCCCAGTGATGCCAGGCAGAGCTCTAAGCGAGCAGAAAACCCTGGCTGTGGTTTGGAGAGTTTATGCCTTAGTTAATCAGCTCTGTTTCCTGTTCAGTGCTCATTTGGTGATCGTTCTGCTAATAATTGTTCTTAAACTTGGCAATCAGACAGACAGAGGATTGATTGAGGCTAAGGACTCATATGGGGTGGGGGAGGAGGCAGACCTTACTGGGATTTGCCCTGGTGAGCACATGCCAGTGGAGTTACACTAATAGAAAAAGGAGGGAACATTGGCCTTCTATTTTTATTTCTGGCATGGGTGTCTGACGTAAGGTTCCTCCAGGGACTAGAAAACCACAAATTGGAACAAAAGCTAATGAACACCCTAACTTCTTGAAATATGACTTTAAAATACATGGTTAGATACAAATTGCTATGATAACACAGCTCTTCCGGCAGCAATTGGTAGATTTCTCTTTCATTAAAGGAGCTCCTTAAGGACCTTATTCTCCTTTTTTTTTTTTTTTTTTAAATGGATTTAGGTTGTTTGTTCTGGACACAGAAAACAATCTATGTCAGAGGCTAACACAGTCAAAGAATAAAGGAAGCATATGGACGCTACCTACTCTTCACTGAAGATTTCTTTCTGATGCTGTGCACCTGGAGTTAGGCTGCATGTCTGCACAGGCATCTGTTTGCATTCTCCCCTTCCTGCAGAGGAGGAAGTGTGTTTCTTAGGTGAAAGTGGTAAGAGGCACAGGGTGTTTTCAGGGCTTTGCTGTTCCAGGCTCTCTTTGAAGGTTCCAGTCCCTTCTGTGAGTACACAATGGTCTTAGCTAGTGCCCAGTCTTTGGGATGCAGAGACTTGGTATGTAGTGCAATGTAGTAAGTACGATATCTGAAGAGAGGTAGTGGAACTAACCTTTTGGGTGGTGGGTGATGAAGTGGAAAGAAGACAAGCTAGTCATGGACCTTGCTTACCAGAAGTCATTCTGATTAGGTGCAGAAAGTCCAGTGGCCGAAAGAATGAGCTCTTACAGATTGGGGATTAGAGACCTTTGAGACTGAGCATTTTGCTTTGCTCTGATAATGAGCCCATCTGTAACGTTCAGACTTGCTTCTGGCGCGAGTGCTTGGACTGTTTCCCCACAGAACTTGCACCTTTCCTAGACTAGCATGTGGTTGCGGGGAGCATGCAGTAGCCCTTGGCGTTACTTTGTGTGCGATGGCCTGTATGATGATGGGGAACCAGCCAAATGCCAACACAACTAACCTACAAGCAGGAGTCCTATGCAGCATGAAGCAGCACTAATTTCTTCATGCTGGGCTCGCTGGACCTTCAGCGAGGGAAGGTTTCCCACTCTTCCAGGGAAGGCTGCAAAAGGCATCAATTCATTTAAATAAATAAAAGAGAACAAGTTCTACTAACATGGGTTTTAGGCTCCTACATATCTTTGTGAATTTGGGCTTTAGATATTAGGCAGAATCAAATGTTCATATGACTCGTAGGGGTCGCATGTACTCTATATGGATTTTACTAAAAGAAAAAAGTGAGCAAGTATGTGCTTATCAAGCACATTGTTAGGCTAATTTACTACAGTTTCATGAAACTAATTAAAGAGGAACAAGACAAGGATGAAAATAAGGTCACAATTAAGACTGAATCAATAAATCACTGGATTCAGCAATTTAATGCAGCAAGTAATTGAATCAAATTATGAGTTTGGCATCAGAAAGAATTACTTTTTGCGTAAATCTTGTTCAGCAGATGATAAAGGAGACTCAGCTCTATTTGAACTAAAGCGTACAACTCGTTTGCTCGTGGGTTAGTGCATTGACTTTGCTTGGGAGAACTCGAGAACTTGATCCACCATGGGCAGAAGATTCTGTAGGGTCTAAGCACCAGGTCTGCTCTTAGCCCCTCAGCAGGTGGTGTTGCTCCGTGCAGACTGCTCTCTCCCCAAAAAGCTGCCTATGACGAAAGCAGCAACACGGCTGTCCAGAGCAGTTCCTTTTTAACACACTGTCCTTGACTGTCTCAGTTCTTACATGGTTTTACCTTGGTTCTTATTTCCCTCTGCCAAGTTTATGCAGATATAAATGGCCTTTTCACACCCTTCATATAAAGGCAATAACCAAGTCAAGTTGAACAGCAGTTTGAAGCAGTGGTCTTTTTTGATCACCTATATGTACTGACAAACTGGGAGATGCACATACTCAAGAAGAACAAATTGGACCTGCCAGGGTCCTTTTGTCAAAGCAAAGGTGAACATACGTTGAGGGATTCGTTGATGGCTTCAAGCACTGTAGCAGAAACCAAGAAATCATTTTGGATGTGAAGCTTTTTCTGGAAGACTGTTAGGAAATGTTGCTTGCTTCACAATTAGGAGCAGACTTTTAAAGAAACCTGCGTACTCTGTGATGAAATTAGGTGTATTGAATGCGTATGGATTTAGTATTTCTTTAAATACTCGAGTATATACCAAAATTGACAAACTGACAAAAAAAAATTCCTCCATAAATAAATTGGCAACTGCTACAAAAAAATTTGCCTATTGAACATCCTTCTACTTTGAATTCCAGAAGTTTAGGAAATTCCAGAGGAAGATAGGAATTCACCAGAATGCCCAGATCCTGAACTCAGAGATTTTCAGATTTTTTTCACTTCATCATGTGATCCACTATACATCTACTAAAAATAAACAAACCTTCCAGAACTGATATCTAGTCTCTCAATATCTTCACTGTGGCCTAGTTTCTACTCAGCTGTTTTGAAATTTTAACTCTTAAAGTAAGGGACATTGCCTATGAGTTTTCAACTATTTTAAAAATAGGTTAAATTTATCTTCAGCTATTTGACTCTATTGTGGCATTGCCTTCTATCAGCTGTCCCTGTCCAGGGCAAGTCTGGGGTGACTGGTGGGGCTCGCTGCCCCTTCTGACATTTCTGGGCTTTCTGCAGCTTGTCCCACTCTCTCTTCTCTCATTGCATTAATTAAACTTTATGAGGGAAAGATAATATGTTAACAGTAATAAAGTCCTTATGAACTGGCCAATTCCTCTAGTAGCCGAGTATTAATTTTAAGTGTTTCTCTTCATTAAGAGGTCTTCAAGAATCACAATGCTGTAGATTATTGTTACTGAACACTTGAGATTATGGCCTTATAGCAAATTTCACTCTGAAATGGGTGACCATGGAGCACTTATATGATCTGGCAACTTTTAATAGTTATGTTGTACTCTTAGTGACTGCCTACTGCTCTTGCTTCATCATTCCCAGACTGACATAGTGGAAGGTTGTCAGTGTAAACGTAGTAAGGTTACCAAAACTAATGCTTCAAATCAATGCCAATGCCTGATATTTAATGGAACTCTGGCCTCTCTCAGATAGAAAGCGTTTAAGAAAAAATCATTTACAAGGCAGGATATGAGGAGAGACAAAGAGTGGCTTTGGGTTTTTTTTTGCACCCAGTGTATTGAAAAACAAGTTTGAAGCGTGATCATCAGCCTTGTTAACTTACTGGGCTGTCCAATGTGTCTGATATTGATGCCACTTCTAAAACTATTGCTCTCAGGGGGTCAGTGATGGTGATTTAGGGCCTTGCAGCAACTCAGAGAATTAGTTTGGCATTGCTAAATTCCAAACCCAAGCACTCCTTCTGAGATGTGAAATCAGCTGGGAAAATGTGCAACTATCTAAAATAATTTGCTGTTAATTGTCTCTTACTGCTGAAATGTCTCAGACCTCTTTCTAACTCAATGGGAATGAAATGGACAAAAAAAAAAAAAAAAGGAATGAAAACAAAAGGACAAATTAGGGCTCCAAGATCTGGTGCTTTAAGAAAAATGGGACTCTTGGGAGAAATTGCAAGTGTCTGCAAAAGTATCAAGGAGTGGTGGAATCTGTAACTGGTATTGCATTAGGTGGATGCTGATCTCAGCACCAGCCCTTAAATTATACGTAGCTCCTTTTATATCAGCAGAGTTACTGAAGATTATTCTAGTTATAAATGAGATCATAGACACAGAGGAACTGCAATGTTTGTCACTTATCTATCTTATTAGTACTAGGCAGATATAATAGTCTGAAATAACATGGCCCAGAAGAAGAAATATCCAAGCAATTGTTTGTTTCCATTTATTTGTCTTCTGTTGGCAAATGTATTAATAAGATAGAAATAAATGCAGTGAATGAACTACAGGTAAGTGCCATGTTAATGCATCAGAACAGAGTACTTGCTCTTATGTCTAGGTTTTCGGAGAACAAAAATAGCTGCAAACTAATCCATCAGTTGAACTCACTTTAGTTAGGTTCTGTGTGCAGGCGGGGGTCTTTCCCTTTAAGCAGAAGGATGACAGTCCCTTGCTTTTATAAATCCCGGTTCTGAGGAGCTCGTGAAGGAGGATGGCATCACGATGCTGTTTTACAAATGGGGCTGTGGAGGCAGAGGGAGAAGTGAGGGGATTTAGCCAACTACAGATACCGATGCCATGTAAAGCAGCGTGTGGCTTTATTCCAGTGGTCCTCCTGATCAACAGAGTGCAAAAATGCTGGTAGATTTTTGCCCCATTGCTCAGCCTGAACACGTGCACTCAGCTGTTACCTGTTATGGGAGCCTAGGCATTGCTTTAGGTTAAAAAGGAAAATAAAACAATGTGTTCAAAAGAAACACGGGGAAAATGCCTGTGAATTTTTCAGGAGGCTCACACAAGTTGCAGTTGGTCTTAAAGCCCCAGTTCCTGGAGTCCTGTGATTATCCCAGGCTCCCTGCTTGCAGTGAAAGGGAAAGGGTGCATTTGGATTTTGAAATTGCAGAAGAAAAACTAAACACAGAAAGGTGTAAGAAATCTTCTTTTAGGATGTTAATCAACACAGTTGGAATGTTGCCTGGTGGGAAATTCTTAGCAAACCTAAGAAGTAAGTGACAAAGAGCATACAATCAAGAATATTGTTAGAGAATTCCCAAATACGGTTGCATTTTAAAATTTTGCGATTCTTGCAGTGGGTAGGAGCTGGCCTGATTTTTTTAACAACTCCTCTTGCTCTGCTGGCCACTCATCTAATGTAGGCCGGGACATGGTTTACCTCTATTTTCAGGGAAAGTTCTCTGCCAGCTACTTCAGCTTTCTGTGCAGCATCACCCCCGGCGCCTTTCCACCCAGGGCTGAGGGCTCACAGCTTGAGTGGTGTGAAAGCTAGTTCTCTCCTCTCACCCCTCTGCCGGGCATGGCTGCCTCTGACTTGCAGCCAGCAGCTCTCCAAGGAGCCCTCTGCCCGCTGGCCTGCGTCTCGGCTCTCCAGCTTATGGGCAGTAAGTACCATCCATGGTCAAAGCCCTGCCCTGCGGGAATCGCTGCGGGAGGCAGAGAGATGAGGGAGAGTGCACCAACAAAGCTTCCTGTGAGGAAACAAAGCTTGCGCTTGACGTGCAAGCAAGGTGTGAGGACTCCTCTGATATATATGTGTGCTGACAGATGGTCTGACTTGAAATACTCTCTCCGAATTCCATTAAGCCCGAGGAAGGGAGCAGGCAGCTAGCAGCCGCAAGGAAGTAAGTGGTTTCTTATTAACCAGCCCCCACGCTTCCCAACCCCTGCTAACAGCAGCTGGTGGAGTGTCTTTTCCGGATGTCAGTTATCTGTCCATCTGGCAGGTACTTTCAAGCCTGCCAAGATGAGTATAAATAGAAGGGCTTTTAGGGAAAAAATGGCAGACTTCTGTTGCAGACCCTGTATGTGCTGGGTTATGAGGGGTCCTGATGGCTCTTGCTTCAAAGCAGTGCTTTGCTATGGATATTTTAGTACTGGCATGGATAAGAAAGTTTTCTTTTCCTAAAAAATTTTACTTTTTCTAAGAGAAAATTTTAAGGCTGCTGTCTTGCATCGCTTTTAAACGCCGTAAAGAATGAGCCTGGAAGCTAAGCAAAAGGTTTCTCCTGATTATTTTTTTTTTTTCTCCACAGAAATAAAGACTGATTCAGTGATGACAGATCAGGATCAGGGTGACTGAATTGTTTGCATTTAGAGCCCCAAAATGAAGTTTAAAGGAGACTGACTAAATTTTATGGGATTTGAGCAGTGTTGCAACCAGACTCTTGTATAAGCACCAGCAGTGTGCAGTATTAACAGGAGAGAGGCAGCCTGGTAGAGACACTTATAGCACTCTTCTCTGCCCACATCTTTCAGAACATCATCTAGAAGAGCACTTTTTTTTCAGGTGTGGATCTGATCTAGAACAGCCAATGCTCAGATTTGGCAGTAGTGGGCCAATTGGGCTGTGTTTGCAGGTGAGTTAAGTGTCAGTGGGGTGGGAAGGACACTGGCTAGAGATCTTGGATGCTAAGTGTGAATTGAGGCACTTCATTTCCACCTAAGCATTGCGATGAGTGCCTAAATCCATTGCTCAGTGTAACTGTTAGTGTCTTTGTTATGATTCGTCTGTCCAGATTGAGGTACCTCCAGCACCATGTTCTAGTAGTCTGAATTCCCTCCTACAGATGGGGGAGAGATGAGCGCTTTGTCTCATTCTAAGATGGGCACCTAAAATCAGGTGAAATGACTCCCATCTCATATCCAGTCCCTGGCTCACAGGGGAGCCATGAGTTACTAAAGATGTTACAGTAATGGAGGCACAGGTCCATATGGTGGAAAGAGAGTGTGAACTTCCTTGTGAGCATTGGTGTTTCTAGGTGGCTTATAAGGTGGATCTTACCTATAATAACGCAAACTGGGAGCTAACTAGTCCTGGTTTCTATGGCTGACCAAGTGCAGGGAAACAGCCAAGTTTTGCCATTTGGGCAAACGAGTGTGTTGGCTTTTCCTGGTTCAAGTGAATGTGAAAAGGAGGAAAAACCATGAGGAAAAGCAGCAGGGAGTCAGAAGATGGCAACTCAGCGAGATGAAGGCTTAGCCCACTCCAAGAAGCAGTAAAGACTAACCCTTTTCCATCTGACCGAGTCTACTGCCCAGGCAGTCAGCACTGGGTCCCTGTAGTTGGGGTGCATGGTAGTCCCAACCATTTTGTGTGAGTGTATTAGCCAACAGATAATTGCTCTGCACTTATAAATTGTATATAACCTGTCTTTCAAAATTCTGTTCATTTTTAAATATGCCTGTCTAAAAGTGACCCTAAAAGCTGAGGGTTACAGCAAGTGTGGTGTTCTTGTGGGACCCGTGGCACTGCTGCTGTCCCCACTTGGCCGGACCAAGGAAATTAAAAGCAATTGTTCATACAAGAGTTCTTATGTTCCTCTTAACAGACTTCACAGGTGCCTTGACGAGGCTAACTCTTCTCACTGTTTCATCTGCAGCCCAAACCAGAAGACATTAACATCCCACTAGCCAGCAGAGGAAGGCAGCCATGTGCTGCTGAGATCAGGGGTGTTGCATGTGCCCTGTCAGCACCAGCTTATCCAAAGTACAGGCTCTGACACTGCTTATGACACTGCTGAAAATTGAAGCCTCAGAAACAAGCTCTTTAGAAAGTGTTTGATGGTGTCAGAAAGCACAGCTGGTGTTCCTCAGCAGCTGGTGCAAGACATACCAAAGGGCCCTGGGACTCAGGTTTATGTGGTGACTTTTAGCTTGGTTCAGAACATATTGTGTTGATCTGAATGGGAACTCTCTGTGGTATGGAAAATAATCTGTCTCCATCTATCCAGCTGGTATTTGTGCTTTCTGCCTAGCTCTTTGGGAAAGGAGAAGTGCTGGAAGATGGCTTTCCCCCCGTGATCTGGATCTTAGGCTATGAGGTAAATGTGTTTTTGTCAGAGTATAAACAGTCAGTCATGATCCAGACTACACCTCTCCTTCCCTACTGCTGTGCTCCTGAAGTACCAGACAATTGAAGATTATCCAAGATGATCTCAGAGACAACTCAGCCTGGATGGTGCCTTGGTATTTCATATGATCGCACAAACTGTTTCCTGCCAGGTGTACTTAACAACGCTCCTATATTTAACCATTGGCTCAGGCCAACTTAGTGCTCATCTGGAGAGTAGGACTGAGGATGCTGTATCAGAACAGGTCTCTCCAGGTACAGAGGTCCATCGTGTTTCCATCCAAACTCACTGATTTGATACATGCTGTGTCCTCAGGGAGGAGACCTGGGTGCTTCTAGAAAGAAATTATCCTTGGGTAGATATGTGAAACTACTAGAGGGGCTTTTTTCTCTCTGTTGATTGTAAAGGGAGTCTGGATAATCAGTTCAGATGTAGGTGTGCTTGTTTAAAGGCTAGGAAAATAAATCCCACCACTTCTGGCCCTGAATCCCACCCCTTCTCATCTCTGATCTCTGGGATGGTCAGTATGGTGTACAGTGAATTCTCTATAAAGTATGGTTATTCTTACTGTGGTGGCAATTCCAGGGTGCAAAGGTAATCCTGTGGGCTGAGATTTAGGTGAATGTCCTTGTGATTTCTCTCAGTTGCTGTGAAAATATTTGGCAGACTGATTTTGGTTTTCTAAAGTGTGCAAAGTGGGCTTGTTGGCAGCAAGTGCTAAAAAAGAGTATGTCCTGCAGCACATGAGCTTCTATACTTCCACATCTTTCAATCGAATATGAATGTGAGGTATCCTATCCTAATGACTGGTGTAAATCATGTCCATGTCCCACAAAGCTTAAGGAGCTTTGTGGAACAGGTAACACCGCAGGCTAATGGTGTGTTTTCAGCACTTGCAGTATCATGGAACATCTCCTCTTCTCATGAGGACAGGTAAATTAGCTGACCCGGTGCTCACCTTTAGTAGTATTTTTTGCTTTCTGTCTCTCATCTATGGTATTTTATTTATCCTCTTTGCATATAGAATAGCCGTCATCTCCTTAGAGTGCCTGGTACATATGCATCTCTCGAGACCTCACTGTGTTTATCAGGAGCTCTTTTTTCCATTTGGGATGCCCATGCAGCTGATATGCTGCTGTCTGCTGGTGCGAAAAGAGAAATCCTCCAGCCAGAGACGGCAAATCACCTGCTCATTTGCTTATTTTCTGTATCGTCTTCTGGAGGTTGAAGGCATAGCAGGGAGGAGGAGAGCTAGCTCTGCAGACTGCTTGTGAATGCTGCCTGTGTCGGTGGCACCAGGCCAGCTGGGTTGCCCTTTGGCAGTGTGGGATTGTAAGATGGATTGGCCGGCATGCGGTCTCTGTGCTCGAGTGCCCGGGGAGCTGGCTCGGAGGAGTAATGGAGCACGCTCCCAGGCACGCGCTCGCCTTCCATTGATTCAGCAAGCTGTTCCCTCCCGTCTGTCAGAGCTCACAGGCTTCTCCGGGCTGCCTGCGCAGCCCCTGCCAGGACAGGATGAATGAAACTCTGGTAATTACTACAGCGTGACTTCACTAGAAGCATATTGGTAGGGTGCAGCAGCAGCTCATTAAATAAATGGTTGCCATGGTGACGGTTACCCTGGTAGCATGAAATCCTTTCTCCTCCTTTCCCTCTCCTCCCCCCCTCTTCGCAGGGTTTCTCATTCATAATCTCGTGTTTTACATGAATGAAACCAGAGGGGATCACAGGGCTAGAAAAAGAGGTGCTCGAGGAAAGATGATGCCCATTTCCCCACCGTGCCTGTCCCCTTCTGGGCCTGAATGATCACTCAGCCCTGTCCCTATGTTTTGCTTTCCTTGGATACACAAAGTCTGCCTCATAGCCATCCTATTTATTTTCTCTGGTTGCTTACGGCTCAAATCCTGATTATCCTGAGCACCTGTGTTATTCTGGGGTCCTGGGACCAGCTGCTGTGATTGCCAATGGTGCAAATGAAGGACTGGGCACTTCATTTGCAGCCCAACTGCGGAGACTTGGCAGTCTTCCAGAGCTGAGCCTTTGCCCATGTGGGTTTTCTGTGCTTGATTAAATCACAATATTTCCTCTGGCTCTGAAGCCAGAAAGGACCATTAACTCTTCCAGGCTGGCCACCTGCGTAGCACAGATCAGTGACTCCCACCCAATGCCTTCTGCTTCTTGCCTGAAAGCTTCTGGCTGAGCTGTGATTTCCTTGTCAGAAGGTGTCTCATCTTGGTATAAATATTGATAGTGATGGAGAACACTGTGCCCTGCGGCAATCTGTCCAGGTGTTTAAGCATCCCTCACTGCTAAGAATCCGCCTCTCCAGCGTGCATGGTGAGTCTTGTTTGGCATTGCTTCTCCCTTTCATGGTCCTGACTGCCTGTGGCTGCTTTCTCCCAGCATCTGGCAGCTCCCTTCTTCACACAGAGCCGGGATCGTTTTTAATCCCATGGATGCAGATGGATGGTTGATGATTTGCCCTGAGCTCAGCATTCTCACATGAAAAAGATTTTTTTCTTCATGAAATTTCACGATTCATTCCTCGTATTTCTCATCACATTTAGAGAAGAAATATGTCCTCAGTAGATAGCAAGAGATGCCTGTATTCATTGTGTAAGGGTGTTTTTCCAGTTCAAAGTATTCAAAGTAATGACAGAGATGTGTTTCAGCATCCAAGAACAATGTTTTCATAGCACAAAGTTGAGAGCACATGGTGTGTAGGACTGTGAGGAAGTACAGCCTGCTGGGACAGTGTCAGAGGAACATATAGGGTCACAGAGCCCAAACTGACCTTGCCAGTATAGCCGCTAGGAGCGGTCACTGGTGCATGCTGTCCTTTGAGCCATGTCTTGGGGAAGGACGCCGTTGGTATAGACCAAAATCATACCTGTAGTGTGTGAATGTTTAGGTAGTTTGGACAGTCAGGGTTCTGGAGTTCATCTTTCTCCCTGGCTCTGTTTTATTTAACAGTCTAGACATTGCATTGGAAGTAGGGATAAAATTTAGCCCATGGGATGGATTATCCCTTGTCTGCCTGCTACCAGGTTTCATACAACTTTGTCCAAAGTGCCTGGCAATGGCAATGCTCTGAAGGAGGCCAGTGGAGCAGATGGACCTCGGGTCTGAGCAAAATTGAAAATTCACATGTTTCTGACGCGGCCCTACCCAGAAATATGAAAAATTGCCAGGTCTATAATGTCAGCTCTGTTTTCTCCAGCCTTGATATGCTCTGGTTCACTGCCTGCCCTTTCAGAGGCCCATAAAACTCTTGTGAAAGTGCCATGAGAAGTGGGACACCTGGCAGAGGACAGCACCCACCTCCCTGGTAGCTCACAGTTGCCACGTGTGACTCTGTGTCGGTGTTGCTGTAAAGCTTATTGAGCACAAATACAAGGACAAGCAGAGCCAGACCAAGTCCCCATTGTATTCTGTTGCCAAAGTACTTTCAGCCCACCTGAGGGTAAAGGAAGAAGGACCTCAGTTGTTTCACTGCCTCTGAATTACTGTGGGAGTGGCTAGGAAAACTGGCTCGGTGTGGAAAAGCTTCCCGTACTAGAGATGGGAAACCTGACACAGTTTTGGCCTGCCCCTTTGCGAGCTGTGACTTGGTTTCTCACTGTGGTTTTCCTTCCCCTTGAATTTTTCTGCGCTAATTTTGTAATAACAGTTAGCGCTGGGTTTCATAACACAGACATACAACATGCAATTAGAAATTGCTTTGTGTGATATAAAGTAGCTGTGAGTCATATCCAGACAAGTGAATTATCTGTGATTATTCAGCCAAGAAGGGAGACAGTGGTGAGCAGAGGAATGTGCACACCAAGGGCTACACATCATTATTAACATTTCCATACTATTTGGAAGCATAAGGAAGAAAGCAGAGCCGTCTTCCATGGTAGGTTTTGGCTTTTTGGGGTGTCTGTGTATAAACATCCACGTGCTCAAGTGCTCATGGGGAAGAACGTGTGATTTTCCTCTGACCCTAAGACTTGTGCATCCAAAGGACGGGGTAGTAACCTCACTGGGTCTCTCTCTGTTTCTAAAATAAAAGGGGGATATATGGCAGATATAAGTATCTTTTAGAGTTCTAAAGAAGCAAAGCCAGTACTTAAGGACTTAGCCTGAAGAGGAACTAAAGCTTCTTCAAGGGAAGATAGGAAAAAAAAGAGATTTCCAGCACTGCCCTTGTTTGATGTGCCTAGTGGATCTGCTCCTTTTCATCCTCTGGGAATGAAAGAATACATTAGGAAGGGGCCCTTGGCTATGCAGAAACAGCTGGGAAACTTTAGGGGGTGAAAAGCTGCCAGCTCTGTGAGACAAGGTGGTTTCTGCAGCGGCCTCCCAGTGTGTTTGTTATTTATTGCCAGATAGGCAACTTCGAGGCTGTGACTGCAGTCAGGGGAGCAAGGGCTGGAGGGCAATTTGCATTTCCTGAGTGGCAGTTAATCAGCCAGTGAGCGAGACAGCGACAGCGATGAGATAATGTGGGCAGGGAGCGTGCTGGCTGCCTGCTTCGCACAGTTGCACACTTGTCACAGCGAGGGTGATTTTTTTGGAAGGCGCACAGTGAAACTGGAGGTCCTTCTGCAAGGCGAGAGTTACGTACAGGGAGGGGGCTGACAGCACTCGCTAGAGAGCATCTTCACAGTCCTCAGTGCGTCGCTTCAATTGCCCAAAGAAGTTTGTTTTTCATCCATTGCCGAGAATCAGTTGACCCTTCCTCAGCCAGTCACAAATGCCTCCATCTGTAAAATGACAGTGAGAAATGCTTAATCTTCCAAGATGAATCTAACAGATGCTTCTCCCAGGAAATGAACTAAAGGTTGCAGCTTTACTTGAGCGATTGTGAGTCAGGTATGAGTCATTTCTCTCTTGAAGGGCATCTGGATGTGCTTTGCTGATAAACACACAAAGAGCATGAAGCCTGGGGTGAAAGGTTATCACAGGAAGGAGAAACTGAAAAAAAAAAACAACAACAAAACCCCCACAAAAAACCAGTGTACCCTGAACCCTCTTCTGTGGCCCACAGGATGCATTAGCTGGGGGTTTCAAAGACATTGTCTCTCAACTTCCACTGCGTGATAGCTTGTAAAAAGGAGACAGGAGCCTTCTGTTTTAATGGAATTTGGATATTCTATCGTATCTATTGTTTCTGTTGCTTCTGGTTGCTGCAGGTGCCTTGAGCCCAGGGAACCAGGAGTTGTGAATAAAGTACAACTTTAGCTGTTTTTCCACACTATAGCAAGGTGGTCTGAATATAGATTAAAGTCAGAGCCACCAAGTGTGATAGCGCAGAGTGTTTGACACCCCAGCAATTGATCCGTGTGAAAAAATAGTCATTTGCAGTGAATAACATGGTACTGGATGGCTTTCCAAAATGATCATAAATGAATGAAGTCAGTGCAGAAATTGCTGGACAAAATTACCTGGCCTTGCGCTATGCAAATCAGAATAAGGGATCCCAGTAATTCTGCTTGGCTTTGACAAAATCACAGAAGGAGTCACTGGACTATAAAGATCTGGGTGTAAAACTTGTTTCCAGGAGCAGACCACAACTGTTTTTAGATGATCCTGTTAGCTCAATGGTAATCCCTGCTCCCATGGGACATCAGAGGTAGGAAAGCTGGCTGCAGCAGCAACAAATTAGCATTAATTGTGCTTCATCTGATGGAGCTAATCCAGTCCAAGTGCAGCCAGACTCCGATTTTCATATATTGCCGTTCTGAGCATTTTACTATCAAGCTGTTTCTTAGTGATGTACATTTATTCATGGCAAAGGGCCTACAAAAGGCAGCCTAGCATCCTGCCTCAGGAAGCCAGTGGAGCGTGGTCTGTAGGAAGAGCTCGTATCTTTTACCAGGCTGACAGATACATCAGGGAGGGGGCAGACATGCTGGCTAGCACATAAGTCCTTTCCCAGGTCAGGAATGGAAGCTGCTTCTTCCAAGTAGAGGCAGGTTGGGAGCAATTACTCTGGGTTCAACTTAACTATGCTAATCAATCAAGCAATTAGAGGGATAAGGGTGCCTGACTTGCAGGGATGAAGAAGTAGCTAGCCTTTTTGGGAAAGAGAGACTAATAATTAGCTTAGTTTCGGCTGGGGGAGAAAGAGGTGGAGGGGAAGATAAAAATAAAAGTCTCTGTGTCTGTAGCTTTAGATGCCTGGGAGGGGGTTACAATTTTTAGATTTTGGGCTCAAGGGCTTACACTTTGCTATGTGGTAGGATAGTCTGTGGAGATGCTGTTTTTCCTGGCTGCTGCCTACCCCAGGCTGATGCTCGTGGATGCATGGAGTACTGCTGTTCCTTGTTTCTACATGTTTGTATTGCAGGAGACCCCCTACCTGTCCCCAGACCGAGAGAGAAAACTAGCTCATTCTGTGAGACCATCCAGGTTATGTTTTTGTTTGTTTGCTTTTTTTGTTTGTTTGGTTTTTTGGGTTTTTTTGCATAGGTGTGTAAAACAGAGCTCAGATTTTCCCATTTGTCATGATGACAACCAGGGGAATGACAGATTTGGACCATCTCATAGCCAAACTGTTGTGCATACCACTGGCCTGTGCAAATGCAATACCTCCTGCCCCAGCTGTTCACAAACTGCCTTTCACCCGTGGCTTTCTGCCTGGCACAGCCATGGGTTCAAAAGTGTCCAGAGAACGACAGTCAGGCTGGAATGTCACCAAGGCTGGGAGATTAGCCCTTGTAGCCCTCTGCCAAATCTTTGGGGTTGTCACATCTGCATGGCCAGGATGGAGGAACAGGACAGAGAAGAGCCTGTTCTGGCTCAAGCATCTCTTCCAGAGATGTTCTTAACTTGAATGAGTCTTAACTTGAAGAGCTGCAGCATCTACTGTGTCCCTTGAAAGTCATTTAACTATGGCAATCACCTTGACAGGAAAAACTTCAGGAAAGAGAGAGCATATCCTTCTTAGAGCAATAGCTACTGTTGGATAAAGGACACATTTTTAGTCCTTACTCAGATTTGAAATAGAAGTAGCAGACTTTAAGGTAAATCCAAGGCGCTCAGGATTTAATTAGTTGTGTATCAGTGAGGTCACCTTTGAAAGAAAAGGTATTTGATACCTGTAAAATAGGGGAGGGAAGGGAAGAGAGAAGTGGAAGGGGGTGTCTCTGAAGAGAGAGAGATTTCAGCGTGTCCTTCTGATGAAGAGGGCTTTAGTGGCTGCAGCTTTCCCTGCCCTGAAGGGAAAAGCGTCTGTAAGGCAGGCCTGCAGGGATGTGTTGGCCTTCTCTGTTTTCTCCTCCAGACCTGGCTGTCACAGACCAGCTTTGACAAAACTGCAGCAAGGCAGGCTGGAAAACTTTCTCAGAAATAGAAAAGTCAAGAAGTATTCTACTCAAAAAACAGCTTCCCAAGGCTTGTGACGTACTTCAAGATGGTGAATAATCGACCTCAACAGCGGAAGGGGAAAAAAACCAAAAAAACTATCTGCTCTTCCCTCTGGCAGGCTCCAGTGCCTTGGGAGATGGCTCTGCTGACTCATTCAGAAAGCAGTTTTCAAAACATGACTCCTTCACTTGGATCCAGACAGCTCCTTTCCCTGGGAACAGCAGCCTGCCTGCCCCGATCAGCGAAGGCAGGGTGGGAAACCTGCCCTCCTCCTGCGGCACGGCTCTTGCCTGGCTGCCAGCTCGGGTCTCTTGGCACAAGCTTAGTCTACACTGAATTCCCAAAAGCCTGATTGCAAAAAAAAAAAAAAAAAAAAGCTGGGGTCTGATTTTTGGAAGTCGCTCCAATGTGGTGTTCATCTCCTGTGCTCTGGGGTAGCGCACCATGTAAAATAGTAAACAAATAGATACGAAAATACCAGAAACATGAAACAGAAGAGATTGCTGGTTCAGTTCCTTCCCATTAAGCGTTTGGTTTCCAATATATGAAGCTCGGAGCGTGGTGCAATGTAAATACAACTCCCTGCTTAAAACATAAAAATTCTGTCCCAGGAGGGGCCTACAGTACCTGGCAAGACATGCCAGGGAAGAGGTGGCTCTGGGCTCGTCCCATTGCAGGCTCCATATATGCAGACTCACTCCTGGCTGCTGTGGGAGGCAGGGTGCTGGCAGCTTGGCACATTGGATGGCCCTTTTTGTGCGCGTGAATTAGGAGTCCTTTACCTAGTTCCTAGCCAGAGGACATCACTGTGTCTGTCTTACGGGTGCTAAGAAGTTTTTTGCGTAGGCACAGATGAGGGAAAGCTACCGGGGCGATCAGAGTAGCGAGAGGGCTGTGTTGGAGGACGGTCCGAACAAGGCCACCTTTCCTCCGAAAGCTCACTTTGGTACCAGGACTCTTTCCACAGGAGACATTTAGTGCTGGCACCATTGCAACCTTCCCCCCAGCTGTGGTCGTGGTGGTGGGGAAACGCCTGGGTGGGGAAAAAGGAGAATTTTATTCACATAGCTCTTGGCAGGGCTCACTCTGCCCTGAAGCAGGAATCTGTGCTGGAGAGAGGATCTAACTCCTCAAGGTTTTCCCCACAAACTGCCATCACTTAGGCATGGCTGGAGTCAAGCTGGCATCAGCAGCATCCTTCTCTGAGCAACCTGATGGTGGCGGTGAAGCCGAGAGGAAACAGGAGAGCTCCCTGTGGGAGCTGCTGGGTGACAATTTGGGTGGAAGGGGGGACGTAGCGGTTGTTCCTTGTCTGATCTGTAGCGGCACAAGCAGGCTCTTGGACCTCAGTTCTCAGTCTGAGGGACTGCGCGAAGCTTTTTATCCCTTGCCTGCTTTCCACAAAGCCAATCCTTCTTCCTCCCTTTGCAGGGGGGCAAGTAGCAAATGCAGTTTCTGCAGACAAGCAAGGGGCTGGGGAGCAAAGGGGAGCTTGGGTTTGGGCATCTGTTTCACAGGAGATTGGGTCAGATCTGCAAGGCTGGTGCTGGCTCATCTGCCTTCCTGGCTGGTGACAGCTGACAGCTGTGGGAGACAGAGGGAGAGGGGGAGACAGGCTTGATGTGACAAGAAAGGGAGCTGGGATTGCAAAAACACACTGATGATGGTTTTGCTAGTAGAATTCCAATTCCAAATCTACATGTGATGAATTAAAACCTGAAATGGTGTTTAGCAAACGCTGCTTGCCAGGCCAAATTAGCAGACTCATTTGTTGCTAGTGGCAGCTCTTTAAAACTCTTAAAGAGGGGCTCCTTTTAAAATGTGGCATAAATAGGATGTTTTCTCAACAGTAGCATTTCCTCGCTTGAGCGTCGCAGTAATTTTTGTACCCTTTGGTCTCCTGCAGCTGGTATACCAAAAGAAAATGACAGCACAAAACCCAGCCAAGCTCCTTGCAAATGTAAATAGACCGGAACCACTGGTGTCCTCTTAACACAGCATCAATCACTGCTGGGTGCTGGAAGTGGCAACACGTTCGTTACGGTCCAGGCAACTATCACAGGCAGCAGATGGAGAAGGTTTTAGACCTAGTGGCAGTGTTTTGGAGGTATGCATGATTGTCTGCAGAAAATGGAGCACAGATGGAGTCTGCTTTGACCTGCTCACTCAGTAACTGCAAAATCCTTGTGTTTTCAGACCAGCTCTGTATTTATCACTGAGCTCTGTGGCATGGTTTGGAAATGCCACACATACTCCCTACTCATGCTGATCTCTGCTGGCTGTTAGCTGAGCTTCCTGTGGATTTCAGTGAAGTAGTAGACAGTAAACCAAGGCAGGTCCTTAGCTTCTGGTGGGCTCTTCTCAAGAAACAATTAACCCATTTACTTTCTCCAAGCATACTGTGTTTCCAAAAATAGCAGTCTTTGGAGGCACTTGCTTCAGGTGAACCGCTGTAGCTTGTGCTCAGCCACAAGAAGAGAATCAGATCTGTCTATACTGGGATTCCCACACCGCAGAGACTTCTCCCGGAAGACAGGGGACCTTAGAAAGCACGGAGGGCCATGCTGGGCTCTTGTTAGAATTGTGGTGGTGTGAGATGCTTTGACCTGGTGATGAAGTGGAGGGTGGCTTTTAGCCATAGTATGTTCTGATTGATAAATACTGGCTTAACCAACCAGAGTAAGATGAAGTCTGCTGCTGATTTCAAGGCAAAGGAAGCAATTCTTTTAAGGAGGAAGGTGATAAATAGAAGGAATATGGTAAATACTGTGGTGTGCTCTGGTTTGTCTTGCAGCATGGCTGTCATTAGGAAATAAGTGCAGATGTGACTTCTTGGGTGTGCCGCCTTTGTGGAGAACAAGCAACAGTCACTCTCCAGTGAATGGACTTACACCTGGCCTGTTTCAAAGGCCTGCTTCTTGAGGAGCTGTCTCTTACCATCTCTTCTTCCTCACTGACTATCAAGGGAGCCTCGGAGAACAAACCAAAGAAGTGTCTGTGTTACAAGTCTCTGAAGTGATGCAAGATAAATCCCACCTGTAGAGACCTTGTCATGTGTCCAAGCCTGGTGAGCTTCCCGTGTCTTTGGTTATAACTATGTGAGGACAAATTGAGTTGCTCCTTTCATTTCTCCTTGTGCACTCAGAGGCTTCAGAGAGGTCTCTGATGAATCTACAGCTTAAAGAGGTGTTCAATGGAAAATATTAACCCAGTTTTCAGTAGCATATTACCAGCATACATAGACCTTGGGGCAGGACATCTTTCTTCCTCCTGGTTGTCCTTTGAGTCCTGATTGTGCTGTCCATGTGGAGAGCCCTGATAAGTGTTTCCCAGGAGACTGTAATTTATTTCCCAGAGACCTGTAATTTTTGATTTCTCTTGGCCAGGTCCACATGACACATACCTGACTGCATTGCTCTGTTGATCAGTGGATAGGTAATATGTGATCCTGATGGACACAGTAGGCCAGAAGATGACTGTTTTGAAGGTTAAGTTGCAGCTGTAGTTATATCAGCAATGCTGCTTTCAGAGCTTGTTTTATTTGAGTAGCTCTAGGGATGAATTTTGGGCTGTGCTCAGAAGGATAACACGTTGTTATATTATCCTGAGCGCCTCATGTAGGAGCATGCCAATTCTTGGATGTCCTTGTGGGATGTTTGTTTCTCAGCCAATTTCTGTTTCAAAGCTTGCTTTTTCCAAGAACACCAGGTGGTTATGCGAGTCACTGCTTTTCAGGTTACTGTCTTTTTCATGCCATGGAGCAGTGAGGGGTATATGATGCAGCTGCCCAGAGGAACTGCTGAGGATTTGTAGTCACTGAAGGCTAGTACATACTAGACGTGATTAATAGCTGTGTTGGTGGTAATACAACTGAAGGATCAATCCAGCCTGTGTGGAACTACAGCTCAGAGCAGGGAAAGATTTCTTGCCAGAGTAGGAGGATATTCGCACCACCTCTGTCTTTTAAGATGCTTATCAGATGTTGCCTCCAGGGAGGGTGGTTGGGAGCCAGAGCCCAGTTTGGGAGATGTACATCCTTTTCTCCTCCTCTAACTACAGGTGGAGCTGGGGGGCCACTTTCTAACTTAAGGAATAGTTTGACAAGTCTTGCCACATGAAGTGTCATAGATCTCCTTTTTCTCTGAGTATGTCCTCCTGCTTCTCTCCATCTCCCTGAATCAAACTATTGCATGGGAAGCTCATTCCCCTTAAAATAAAACTTTTTTTTTCTCTT
>NW_009661371.1:505308-523556 GCF_000708025.1 Charadrius vociferus
CTGCCTGATCCCACAAATCTCAGCGTTGATACAATGAAAATGGTGGGCAGGACTAGATGTCTCAGGACGGTGGCCACCATTATCAAAAGAACCCACAAGTTGGGCCAGGCCTTAGATCTCAAAATGTTACAACATGAGAGAGGTTCGGATGGATGGAGGGGAAGACGCTGCCTCAACTGTTGCCCTGAAAATGAGGAACAATCATAGTGAAAAAGAGGGGCATACTTGCAGGATCCTCAACCCGTTGCTTAGCCAAGGATAGCAATTGCTCTACACCAGTGTGTGGCATCACTTTAAAAGCTGGATGTTGTAAGCCCTGTGAGGTTCTGGCATGTCTTATGCAGCTTTACAACCTACCTACCATCAATAGCATGAGCACAATGGGTGAATGCTATGGGTGAATGTCTTTTGCAAGAATGAATAAGCTCCGTCTTAACTAAGAAACAATCTCAGTTGAAATTCAGAGGAGATGAGGGCATTCCCCACGCCATCTTCTGCAACGTGGTCTCCAGGGAGGCATGCCTTCAGTGTCCTTCCTTTGGCTCCTGTATGTGGGAATCTAGCCCCAGTGGCAGGCATCCAGCAATACCGCAGAGGCTGTTTGCTTCCATCTGGCCTACTTTTGTGCAAAATCCAGTGACAATTTAGAAAAACAAGGCATGTCCTTTATGATAGATAACTGGGTTCCCTGAGCAGAGCAGAGCAGGGAAGTTACAGCTGTGTTCAGGACTCTGTCCCACCATTCAGGTAGCAAGAAGGAGGGTGACAATGCCAACAATCAAAGAAACAAACACTCATTTCATCACCTGAACACTCTGGGAGGGTTGAACACACCCTCAGGTCAGGGCATTCTAGCCAGTGGTTTCTATCAGTTCATCTTTTTCCAGGCATTGCAACTGGCGCTGTCATCAGCTTCATGTCAAGCCAGCTGAATAGGAAGAGGTCTCCCATGGTGTCAGGGTGTTTCACAGCCTGTTGGCTGGGGTAACAGAGGGGCGTCCTGACAAAGAGCTGCATGGTATGCAGAAGGCAGTAGCCCTGGGAAAGGCTACCTGGTGCCCTTCAGGGATTAACAACTCATGGATCTGATACGGATGCACCCTCTGTCCCTGTCTTCCTCAATATTTCTGCGCCAAGCAAGGGTGGCTGCTGCAGCTGGGTGGCTGCTAACCCACAGGACAGATGCCCTCACCCGGGCTCCTGTCTTGGAGACCAGTACAGCAGTGGGGGAGCCAGGCAGGAGGCAGAGCTTGGATGTAGATACAATTGGTTGTAAAGGATGTAAAACAAGCAGCACTGTTTACTTTCTGCCCACAGTGGACAATACCCGGTCTAACCTTCACCTTCCCACGCAGTGCCGCAGTCAGGGCTATTGTATTTATTATTATTATTATTATTTTCCTCCCGATTGTTAGAAGACACGATTTCATTGTTGTTATTTTTAATCTGCTAGCTCCGGAGCATTAGGGTGCTACCTGCTGACCCTCTATTTCAATTCAAATCATACCTCTTTCCTGGTATTATTTGTATCGCAGCGACAAGCCTGCTCCTGAAAACAACAATGGTGCATTATGCAGACTGTGACTTCTCAGCTGATGGGAGATAAAATTATAAAGAGGGGTAGGTGAATCATCTGCTCTGAAGCACTGATGAATACACACAAGGCTTTCAGATCGCAGCTCTGTGTGGTACAATGAATGAGTGGAGAGCGGGGAACAAGAAGAGATTCAGACAAATCCAGGAAACAAAATGACCGTACGTGCTGGTAGGAGGGTGTCTTTTTCCATTTGCAAGCTGGACTCTCCTGGCAGAACTGGAGCATTGCAAGAGTGCTTTCACCCTCTCTGTTTTTTTTTTTTTTAATCCTGTCTTGTGGCAGATTCAGTGAGAAAAATGGGTTAGTGTGGAATGAAGATGCGGGGCCTTGTCTCACCGGGTGGTCACTGTCACCCAGGCTATTCTCACTGCACCACAGAGTGGGTGAATGCATGAAGAGTCAAGGGTGGCTCAAGAGAGGATTTTGAGAAGGAGTTCCTGAATACATCAAGGCATGTCCATCTTGGGGGAGGGATTAAAATAACAGAGCTTCATGTTAATTTTTAAAAACCCATAAATTTTTCCTTCCTTACATGTTAAAGAGATAGGGAAGATTCTCCCTTTTTCTCTACCAACTCTTTTCTTTGCGTCTCTCACCTCAAAAAGCAGGGAAATGTGTTTGCTTGGAGATCTTTTCTTATGTCTGAAAAACTGAGAGGGTGGAAAGCTCTCTTGTTCTTTATTTTGCTTCACTTGGAAGACCTGGAAAAGACAAAAGAAAGTACTGCTTTGAATGTTTGGTTTTGTTCTGTGACTGTCCTTCAAGATATGTCCTTCAAGCTTGTGAGCAAGCTTTTTGAATTTTTGTGGAGGAAACAGAGCATTCAGAAAACAAATCTACACTTTTCTGAGTGCCAGATAATATCTGTGAGGCAAGAATCCTGGATAATATCAGGAACTTCTTCAGCACGAGAACAGTGCCAAATCTGCCCAATTAAGTGAGAAGTCCGGGAGGTGACCCTGAACATGGTGCCTCCACGTGTTGTCAGAGTTAAGACACCACATGCCAGAAGGCTCCTTTAGTTGGTAGGGTCAGGTCCAAGAGAAAAGTGGACATTGAGAATAGCTATGGCAAATAAAGTTTGCGTACTATTTAACAAGGCATGCGGTGAACCACTGGTATGAGAAGAGTGGGAGACATCTTTCTGGTTTTAATCAGATCACCTGAGATTCCCAAAATTTCTATTACACAGTGTGAAGCAGGTTATTTTTAGGGAGAGAGAGAACGACCATTGACTTCGTGCTGACATCAGATTTCACTGCATCGTGGTTGAAGGATTTGCTGTGGAAGGAAGGTCTGCAAACCAATGTGGAGATTAAACTGCTCATGCAGCAATGTAAAGACAACAGACATGAGTGGTCTTCCTACAGATGTAAAAGACGCATTAAAAGGCATGAAGATTTTCCCTTATCCATTGAAATCTGCCCCAGGACAACTGATGTACTTTCCTTTGGAGCGGTTGTGCTCTGCCCGCACTGTTCGGAGAGCTGTATTTCTGCTGGGTCACAGAGACTCACAGTACCCTTCTCTGTAGCACTGCTCCCCATAGTAATTTAATAACTCACATTTATTGCAAAACTGCTATTCGTATCCCATTAGCTTTTGGGGGGAGTGTGGGGTGTGTGCAGCAGTAAGCAATGTACATTGTCATGGTTCACAAAGCTCTTGTGACACTTGACAAGTGAGAGGAAATTGCATTTTTCCCCGCTGTAAAGCAGCTACAGAGATGGAAGGTATGAAATTAGTCAGCCTTAACGTGCATTAATCAAGGAAAGGAACTTGAAGATGCCCTTGGAGAAAGACAGACTGGGAGGCTGGGCCTAGAGCCTGTTTTTTTGCTGGTGGCACATGGTGGAGTGACAGCTCTTGTCAATGGCAGCAGAGGAGCTGGGTATGAGCAGTGGGCAAGAGACAGTAAAGCAGCCAGTCTGGAGAGACTATGCTAGCATGAAAGCAGCTAAGACCAAGACAATAATGAGGATTTCAGCACCAGAAGCAGGAGGAAGGGAAATCTGGAAACAGCAGGTCTAAGGGAGGCTTTTCTGAGCCACCTGGGATTTCAGAGTCCGCGAGTTGTTGCCAGTGGGAGAGGTACCATGTGAAGACTGGAAGGAGTAGAGCTGGCTCTGCACCTTCTCTGCTCTGACACTGTGCCTGCGAGTGGGGCAGGTGACCGGTTTGCACGGCACGTGTGTCCCCTGGCAGTGTGGATCTGCTGACAAACCTCCTTTGCACAGGACGATGCTGCATCCTCCCCCCGCCTTGCAAGCACTGTCATGCTTTCTCCTGGGGTAGCTGTGACACTGAGACACAGACACGTTCTGCAAACGTCACTGGGTTGGAGGAAGAAGAAACAGGAGAGAGAGAAGGTTGTGTCTGCTTCCTCTGGGTAACTGGCTGGAAAATCCCAGGCTGGCCTGAAGTTCATTGCCTCCGGAATGCCAGTAACGGTGTTGGAAGCACAGGAAGACAAGTCAATCACAAGCCAGCACATAGACAGCCATAAGCACTGTCCTCCACACACGGCCAGAAAGCTGCTCTTCCCTGTAACTCTGCCTGCAGAATCACTAAAAGCAAACAGGAAATCCTTGCAGCTTTTTAAATTCCGTGTGTTATTCACCCCTGACCCTAGCTTACAGTCGTGCTTTTTTTTCTCCTGGGCTCAAAGGCTGTGTGTTGGAGATCCCTGGGTGGAAGATGATTGGTTTTGGTGGTGAATACAACCTTTTGGGGTTGATGCAAGACTGATTCCATTCCTGAAACTCGAGGTGACTTCTTAGCTCTAGCAATATGAAATGGGAGTACAGCTCACCTTGCAGATGGTTGACTAAAATATTAAACAGTGATTCACCATTACTCACTGTCTCATCAGCTCATAAATTTAAAATAAGTCCTCTTTCTATCTTTTTTTTTTTTAATTTACTTAAGAAAAAATAAAAGAAGTAAAGCTGTATTATGCGTAAGTATGCTAAATTGATCCTCCGGAGAGGTCTGCTGATGAAGTTTTTACTGGCTTCTGCCTCTTTACATTAGTTGAGAACTGAAGCAATGGGAGGGGGAAGAAATCTTGCATTTCTATGTTTATAGAGGAAATAGAAATGGTGACATCTCTGGCAAAATAAGGGAGTAGAAATGTGAATGCAATTGTCCATTGTACTACTTAGGAGGATGAAAATAACAGCTGGGCACTGTGATCACAGGCACACCCCGATTTGAGCTACTCTGGGATCCAGTCTAGAGCGTGGAGTACTAAAAAGCTACTGAGAGCTGTAATACTTGAATTTGCCCCAGATACGAGCTATCTCCCCACCACAGCCATGGCCGGTCAGAAAGCATGTCACTTATCAGTGTTTGTGCCTGCTGGGACTCATCCAGTAGTCTCCCATGGTTGGACCAATGCATGCAGCACTTTGCGTGCCTGCTTGAGAAAGAAAAGTTGCTGAGGGACATTTGCAACCTTTCTGCTGTCTAATACCAAAATTCAGGGATTTTGCTGTCTTGTGTCATCCCTCATCATCCTCCAGTGGTTGTAGTACTTGCTTTTTAACATCAAGTAGAATTGAAGTCCCATTTTAAAGGATTATTCTGCTGCTGTGAGTGAAAGCTGGTGGGACCATAAGCATCTCTGGGCTGCCAGAAATGTTGTTTGCTCTCTCCTTGAGCCAAATAAAAGGAGAGAGAGTCAGCCTAAGAAAGCAACATAGCGTGAGCTCTTTCAGTGATCAGCAAACGCTTCTGAAAAAGAAAGAATGATGGCAGAAAAGCGCTGGCACTAATAGCTTTGAATGGTGGTAGCGAGCCAAACAGACTGAAATCAGAGTTTCCTCCCTTTTATGATAAAGGAGAGAGACCCTCTCTAGGGTCTTCCCGTTGCTGGTTCCTGCCTCATGCAGGAGTGAGGCCAGAGAAGATACTCTGGTCCACCAGGCATCTCACAAGTTATGAAATTATGCCACGGGAAGTTGTCTTCACCGTGTTATGTCTCAATTGCTGTCTTCGAATGAGTCTTGCCTGTAAATCAAGTCTTATGATAGAGTCCCAATGTTGTCCGTTATCTCATCATGTCAGTAAGCTCCACGTTCATTCTTCAGCACGGGGTAGGCAGGCCTGGTGCCTTTGCAGAGGATGGATGGGACCGGTCCCCTGGCAGCCCCGGCAGGCAGGATTTGACTCACACTGCAGAGTGCAGCCTGGGCCTCGCAATAAGCATGATGCATGGGCATTGGAGAGGGAGAAAATCACCACAGGCCTGAGCCTTAGGCTCTCCAGAGCCTCTTTCCTAGCTTTGCAACTGAAGATGGCCTTTAATATCGCTGTTGTCTGTGCCTCCAGCTCCTCTTTGCAAACCATTAATGTGCTGGACCTGGGGCTTGTTTGGATGAGGAAGCATTGCTGTAGGCTCCCAGAGAAGTTGCCATGCTTTTGTGCTCATATCAGCTGCGTCTTTCCTGGTGGTGCCTTTCCCTGGTTGAGGTGCTGGCTATGTACCAGCTGCCCAGGAGCATCATGATCATGCAACCAGGGAGTTTAGGTGCTCAACAGCACGGGTAGAAGAGGGCTGGCAGTGGCAGTGCAAGGTTTCCCATTTCTGCCTTGCACCAATGTTCACGTTACCCATATGATGTCACAGGTAGGAATTTGAGAGCCGTTGTAGACATTGCCTGAGGGAAAACCAGCTGGAGAGTGGCTTATTTGCCACTTGGATGCTGAATATGACAAGAAAAGCACATGGTCCTTCCTCTTTGTTGCGCTCTCACCTCTGCCCTCAGACACCACGGCAGCCTGGGAACAGCCTGGCTTTATTTTGGTGTCTTAGCCTCTGTTGTCCTGATGAAAGCTGGGTCATGTTTGACCTTGCTGTCCCTTCAGGGTTCCTGTGAAGATTTCCTGCTTTCTTCCATAGAGGGGGCCAAAAATGCTTAAGGAAATTGCAGTTTCCCAGGCAACCACACTCAACAATTTCATCAATTAATCAGGAGGAAACTAAGGAAGAGAATGGGAAGCAGATGCTCTAAACAGGAAAAGGCTATGAATGATTGATGCCACCTATGAGACAGGGAGAATTTACACCAGGAGAGACCCCAGCCTGGGGCTGAGGCAATTTCCTATGCAAGAGCTTGTTACTGCAAAATGATGGCAGGGAGCCAGGAATGGCTTCCTAGGCGAATGTCCAGTCCAATATTTAGAAAATTATGAGGCACACTGCAAAAACATAGCCAGGTTGGCTCAGGATGTCACAGAAAGACTCAAAGAGACATGGAGCAGGAGTTGTGTGCTAGTTTTCCATACAACATGTGACAGTTCTCCTATTGAGCTTAATAAAAATGGATATTTGACGGTCCCCAGCCAAAGTTATGGGTAGGTGTGATCTCTTCAAGATGTTAATTTCTTGCTGCATTTGACGTCATGATGTGTTAACTAACCTGTCTGTATATTGTAGTCCATGCAGACACATCTAACAACCAGTACGGCCTTAAAGGACCACCTGCTGGGGGTCCATGGTGGGATTAAAGGCTGTAGAGGTCTTAACAAAATGTATTAATGCTGTTGTTCAAGCATTGCTGAGAATGGCAATGGCAAGGGGAGGAAATCAGGCAAAGATTTTCCAGGTTTTGGTATTTTCTTGCAATTTGATCAGAATGAAAATTAAAAGGTCTTGAAGAATCTCCTGAGACAACAAAGTGAAAAATGTCTTGACATGATAGAAGTTTGTTACAGTAGCTTTGAATCCATTCTTTTTTTCTTTGCTTTTAAAACATCTTTTATACTTAATATTGTTTCTTCATGGCATTTTTCTTCATAAGATTTTATTCCTTCCATTTCCCTCCACATTTAACACTGCAACTTCTGTCACTGATGGAAGCAGGTAACTGGACTGAAGGATGAAGACAGCATTGTGAGTATCCCTTCTTCTATATGCTGCACAGCTTTTCTCTATATGAAGTCATATGACAGTGTATTCTTCCCTTAACATTTTCATTTAAGTGAGTGCTGGAATAGAGATTTTGCGTAAATCAGCAAAAAACCCCAAACCATCTCTTGCTGTAACCATTTGTTCCTTTTACCTCAGTAATAAATCCTTCCTGGGAATGACAAGCTGACGTAATTTATCAATTGATTGTTGTAATGCACATTGTGGTATTTCACATGCCTGGAGTGCATCTTTTGATTCAAGCAGACCTCAGATTTCTGTTTGTAAAAGCAAATGAAAAGACGCTCTCGATTGCAATGTTGAAACGAGTATTAATTGCATTCAAAAATGAGTAAGTAAAAGATCAAGAGTCAAACAATCAAAATGTTTGTTAGGAGAAAGCTAATCAGAAATGTTAGAACCAGATTAAATCTGTTTGCTTTACTAGAATGGATTTGCTGCCTTTAATGATATCAGCCCTATGGCTTTTCCTTTACTGATACATTCCAATACGATTAAGTGCACCTTCCAGCTTAAATTTTAGGTACCTGAGATAGAAGATGTTTCAGTCTTCTATTTCTTTTAGAGAATTCATTTTAGGCCTTTCCTTTGGTAAGGAGTGGGAAATGTTATTTCATACCAAACAAACTGGATTAACCAGCTTTTGCAAAGCAAGGCCTTTTGGTCCTTCCAGGTGCAATTTTCTGTCAGGTGTCTGGGATGAGCAGGGACATTCATCTTTCTGCATGTATTGAGTCGGGCTGGTGGTCCATGATGGTTCAACATTGCATGTATATCAAGTCCCATGTCAGGAAGAGGGACAAAATGTCAGGGCGTCAGTCAGGACAATTTTCAAGAGCAATGCCAGATGGCAGCCTCGCATTCCCCAGGTGCCTCCCAGTGCCACAGATTCTCTCCTGCCCTGGGATATGTTTTCCAGGTGATGGCTCAATCTGCACGAGCCTCAGCTAGAAAAAGACGGTGTGAGGAGCAAATGAAGAGCTCTCAGAGATGTTCCTCAGACATGAGGGGCTGGGAGGTTGCTTTCCTGAGTTATGGGCATGTACCCTTACTGTGGGAGCTGAGCACTTCAGTGCCCTTCCCATGCCTCTCCTTATATTGTCTCCCACATGGTAAGATCGTAAAAAGGGAACTTAGGACGCAGGGAATGTGAACTCCCTGGGCACCAAAAAATGTCATCAGGCAGATCTTCAACCATCCTGCTCAGCTGCTGTCTACACCTTGGGAGAGACCTAAACTAGACAAAGGATCAGTTCTTCCCCTAGCCAATGATTTGACCTGGAGTCTGTTCTGGGTCAGGCTTGAGCGATGGTGAGTTCCAAGGATGACTGAGGAAGATGTGCTTTCCTGGGCAAAATGACCATCCTGAAGTAAGTCCTACACCAGAATATGAGAGGCAACTACACAGGGTCTTCAACCCTCTCTCCCATAGTGTCTTGGGTGACAGCCCTTGATGTTGTCTTCTCCTGGACACTTAGCAAAAGAGTCTATTTTTTTCCACCTCCACCTCCCTAGCATCCTGCTAAGGGGCCAAACGCATGTCTTTTGTGTTGGTCTGCTGAAATACAAAACAGCATGGGATAAGTGGAATTTAACATCAGACTGAGTGAAGGAAGAACAGTTAGTTGGGTGGTCCTTTCTGTTCTTGCCTGGCCAAAATGTGAGTGAAATAGTAGGAAGGTAGGAAGGGTGCAGATCTGCACTGAGAAGGGAAAAAGTACTCATTGAAGGCCACAATTCATCCATCCCAAAGCAAAGGCAAGCCGTGCTCCCCCAGGGATGAGAGAGGGGCCAAGCGCCTTCTCAGTGTGCTGCCACAGGCTGAACATGGCGCTGCTTGAAGCAGAGTGCCAGCTGAAACTCCCACCAAGAAATTCCCGTGGGTAACCCGCCAGACCACGATGCACGTTTACATGAAACGTGTTTGCTCCTGCCCATAAATACCTTCCAGAAGCTTGATTGCAATCTTACACTGCTTTATTGGTTGGGCTGTGCTAATTATAAGCCAACCCAGTGGTAAATTAAGGAGAAGGAGCGATGTGCTCTCTCCGGCACCGAAAGCTTGTTGACTGGCTTAGTCTCTGCTTTGCAACAAACCTTTGCAACACAGATTCAGACCGCAGAAGCTGAAGTTCCTTTGTGCACAAGGAAAAATGTTAAGGGTCAGCTGCAATTAACCCACAGATGGCAATAACAAAAGCAATTATATGTCCATCTCAGTGAACTGCAGAGTCAATTACAGATTCATGATGAGGACTCTGCTCATGCCAAAAGCTGGAGCGTCACGAGAAGGGGTGACAGATGCACACTGCAGAAAGTTGATGTGCTTGGTTTTGCCCTGTGCTGCTTACGTGATGACAAAGTTCTCAGAGGACATTCTTGTCATCGCAGAATAAGTTTGAAGCACCTCCTGGCCAGCAATGGACTCACTTGGATTAAACCTGGTGTAATCAAGGTCAGAATCAGGCCAGAGGAATGCACCTGTGCACATACATACCTACCACCTGTATGACCAGGGATACTGCCAGAAGGCTCCAAAATTGCCGAATTACATAAAGTTCAAGAATCTCCCTGATTTCCTGAGAAAAGTGTTGTGTCTCTATTAAGTTGGTTTTTCTTTTGCTGTTACTCAGTGGGACCTTAACGATATGAACCTGTTTGTTGTGATCAGACACTAAATGGCTTTTTAAATTAAAGAACAGTGGTACTGGTCAGTTTTTTTTTTTTTAAATCTGAAGACCTGGCCCTTGAGATACCTTAGATGCTGCTTGCCTCTGAAAAGCCAGAAAAAGCAAGCATGAGAGAGCAATTACAGTGGCTGCACCTCGCCTGCATGGACGTGGACTGTCAGCTGGGAAAGCCTTTTGCTGTGGTTCTGCACAGCGCTGATGAGCTGGGCAGCAGTTTGGCATCCCTCCCTGAAAGACCTGTGGTGGTCCAGGTGCAAAAAGGTGCATAGAGATTTCCTTGATACTTTCTTTTAAAATACGGGGTTGATCTCTAGGCAAAGCATTATTCATTCAGGCAACAATGTCCTTGGTGCCTGCCTGGCCCAGGCTTGACCTTTTTGGAAAGTTGCAGCTTGGGCGAGTTGTCTGTTTCCCAGAAGGAGGAGAGGCAAAATGACGCATTAAAAAAGTTCTGACACCTTCAAGACCCTTCCTGTTTTGAAGCAGAATGTGATAGTTGGTAGAAGAAACCCAGCTCAGGGTCAGGCTTTCCTAGGTCTAGCTAGAGTTTGCATTGATCAAAGCTATATTTTTTTTTTAGTCAAAACCTCCTACTGTAAAAAATCGAGCACTGGGGTACAGTCTGAAAGCAGGTAACTCTGCTCAGCTCAGGTCTCAGACATCCTTGTGTTTTGGGGGACACAAAGAGCATCTTAATTTTGAATGTTTTGGGGAGAGCAATTCAGGAGTGGAAGGGGCTGAAGGGCCGTAGGTGGTCACAGACACAAAACTGGTCTTAGAACGGCTCTAACTAGTTCAAAGGAGTAATTTTATCCTGACTTCTCCTGACAGGAAGTGATGGCTGGGGCAGATACTTCCTCAGTCATGGTCCCCAAGTTGCAAAAAGAGGGACATCTAAATAGATGAGATGAGTATCCAGGAGCCAGAGGACTGCTCAGCTCCTTCAGTACCACACTTGGACTGATCTCTGCTGATCTTTTACAACCAGCCAGAGGACCTAACACTCCTGTGCACTAGGCTGAGGAAAGCATGGGAAGCTGAATGTGTTCCTGTAAGAGGTGAGGATGTGGTTGCATCCTCTGTGGACCTGCTTTCCCTGCTGCAGGTGAGCCTGCCCTAGGCTGGTGGACTGAGTCCCTGCTGATTTGTTGAGCAGGCTGGGAAGGGATCCCACTGCTCCTGGGGATGTGGAGGGGTGGGGGATAGGACTGTTCTCTGGGATTGTCCTTCTTTAAGTTTCGCCATACTTTGCCCTATTTTATCCAGTCATCTAATATATGCTTCTAGATCCAGAGAGTCCATGTGATATTTTGTCTGAGCTGTATTGCCAGATAAACGTGAAAGTGCACAGAACATAAGAAAAACAGGAAGGGAGAGAAAAGGGAAATCACTTAGGTTCTGGTATTGAAGCTCTGCTCTCTCCTTCTAGGGAAATGTGTCTATTTACAAATAGACATTTGATAGATCTACAAATAGATATTTGCAAATTATCTCCTCTTCCCATTGAAAGGCCTCCCATTCAGCTGTGCCTTCAGCAAGTGGAGCGGTGGAGTAATGTTGTCTGTGGACAAGATGCTTGTTAGCTCGGCAACTGGTGCTAACAAGAGTGGGATAAGCTTAGGAAAGCAGTTAAACATGAGTGCTCTTTATCTTGGCTTTCCTAATTAGATCTGGGTTGTGAGCTCAGTTGTGAGACCATCCACTTCTCTGTTGTGACTCCGACTGCCTCAGCTTGCAGCAGTGCCTGGCCATGGTTCAGATGAAACAACAGTATAGGGAGTGCTTCAGAGATGTACAGTTAGAGAAGAGAGTTTAGTTGTATGGATGTGAGTTCTGCTGTGATGCTTGCCCTCTAGGTCAGACAGTGAGCCTTTGCCCATGTTATTTACCAGCACAGATAAAGCTAGTGGGACTTCAGCCCACGGTTGAGACCTATTGGAGAAGTGACGCCTTTGAGTCATGCTGCAGTGTCAGCACAGCATCACCTCCTCTATTGACAAAGAAGCAACATTTCCAGCATGCTGCAGGTTTTGGGGAGGGAACTTCGGTGGCTGAGAAACAAAGAGTTGCGAGTGCTGGTGCGAAGAGTCCCATGTGCCATCCTCTGGAGGCCCACCTCGGTATTTGAGTCAGAATGACTCTTCTCCTCTTCTCTCCCTTTCTGAGTCACTGCCAGTTTATTTCTGGCCTGTGCTTTAGGAAGAGTGGGTTGACGAGAATGTGTTAAAGAGGTCATAGCTGGTACCGAGGGGTGCACACTAAGATGTTTTCCATAACTAGTTTAGTCCAGTTGGGCTATACATGGTGACACTTTGATATTCACTGCTGGGAAGAAGGCTGAGGCAAAAGTCCAGCACTGCCTGGGTTCACTGAGCCCAAAGAGTTAGGATGGGCGTGAGACTGCCACCAGTGTTGGAGCATTTTCAGGTCCCCTGGTGCTGTGTCTGTAAAGAGCAGGTGCCTGACAGTTCCAGAACCTAGCCTTAGCCTGAAGAAAGCCTGAGGGAACCCAAGAAAAGTTCATCTATTACTCTCTTGCCAGAAGATGACTCTGGAAAGGGGGCACTGACTACTGTTAGGTCACTCTCGGAGGGGATGGAATCTGTGCCTTAGAGCAGGAGTGCATAGACACAATTTTTAGTCCAAATACCTCATCTCCTAGATGGGTTCAATTCTCCCCTTCTGGACATCAGGTAGGGGGGAAGATTCCCCACCTGGAGGTGCCTGGTTCTGTCCAGGGACTTCACAATACTGAGCCTGAAGGCGATGGCTGAAATCAGGTGAGAAGATTCCAAGCCACCTCGGCTTATGAGGTGGCAGCTGTGAGACTCAATGTTCCAGTTCATCTGCACCAAAGGTCCTGGACAAAAGGAGGACAGATTTCTGGGATCCAGCCTTTTGGGGAGCAGGCTACAGACTCTCTAGGGTCTCTGGCACTGAGGCAGCACAGGGCCAAACACGAGGAACTGTCAGAGGTCTCAAGGCTTGTCTCAGGTTTTCCTCTTGGGTGCTATTGGATGCAGAAGCTGGTGGTACTGGCTGCTTTCCAGGTAGCTGCTTTGTGGGACCTGAGAAGATAGAGCTACAGCAAATGAGGAAGATCATGGCCATGGGTTGCAAGAAGCATGCCAGGACTAAGATTGTTGAGAGATCTCTAATTGTGGTGATATGAGTCCTGGAGATATGATCTGCTCCTTACAGTGTTTGAACTCAGGCTGATGGCTGTCATATCCTGGCTGAGCACAGACTGCATTAAAAATGTCATTGAGAATAAACTCCAGGCAGTGGAAGATCTCTGCCCACTCAGAGGATGAGAGATCACCCCTGATAAGGATATACCTTGATGAAGTGGCCAACACTATGTTCAAAGTGGTGGTCATTGTGGCTTCTACTGTGCTCCTTCGGGAGTTCAAAAGTGCAAGGCATTGAAAAGATCCATCATTTTAAAATTAAGGGATCTCTCCTCAGGTCAGAGGGGAGCTTGGAAAGTAATATGCCATCAAGAAAAGGAACAGAAAGCAGTCCCGAGAGAGGCAAACCTGAATGGGCTCTGCTAATGGTCTCCAACAGCATATGCCGTGGCCTTGGTGTTTGGTGTCAGCAGTGTCCTCCAAGTGTGTCGCTACCCTGTATTCACTACAGAACAACCATTTTCTCTCTGTATGGTCATTTACACAAGCCAGATCAGGTAGCTATGTATAAGAGCTGCCTCCTCAAGAAAGAGCACTGAAATTGTTGTTAATTAGGCTTTAACAATAACGAAAGAAGGTGGCTGAAAGGTCTGAAAGATAGATAGAGAAGGCAGAGCTGGAAAACGTCAGGGAAGGCACAAGGTGAGATGACTGATACGCCACAGCTAAATTGAAGCCAAAACACCTCCTAACCCTCACAGGTGAAGGTGCTACAAAAGACACCCTTAATTTATGAGTCTGTAGGAAGTGGTTCTTTCTACTTGCAGCTCAGCATTGCTGCCTGCACGTGATGAATGTTCCCGCGTGGCAGTGCACAGTAAGGCGGGGAACTAGATGCTTGCTGAAAGGGCAGTGTTCAGGCAGCAGCTGTGACCCAGCAAGTTGGGGGTGTTCCTGGGCTTCCCACTGGGGCTCCACACCTCAGTGGGCTTCACCGTGCCACTGCTGCTTTGTCCTGAAGCGGGCTTCAGAAATGGTGCGGGCTAAAAACATCCCTCCTGTCAAGAAAGAAAGGGACAAGAGGAGCTGAGGGTCTCAAAATGTCTTCCTCACTACATTAAGGGACTATATTGGGACTTGTGCTTTCACAGGACCAGTCAGGCAATTGTTTTACTGGAACAAGAATAGACATTAAGAAGAAGGAAAAACATTTATGTTCAGTGTCAAAAGTGTGCAATAGAAACACAGTGTGCCAAGGCAAGAGCCCTCTCCCCAGTGCAACATACGTCTCTTCTTAATTAAATCTCCTGCAGCCCGCAAACCCCATACAGTCCCAGCAGTCAGCTGCAGATGATGTGTGAGATGAGCCATACCAGCCCACCCACTCTACACATCCCTGCTTGCTCCGTGCTGGTGGGCTGCTCAGGATAACAACAAAGCCAGATGCAGGGAGAAAGACAGAAGGAGTTGGTCCCTCCTCTGGTAAATAAATTATTTACAAGATTAATTTTTTAGATCTGCTCCCTCCCTGCCACTTTGTGTTTGGTAAACATGGGAAAGATTTCTGCACAGGTCTTTCCTTCTTGGAAGTATTGAGTGTGAAGAGTTTTAACCCATCAGGAGCTTTGCGAATAGCTCGCACTGGGTCTGTACCACTTTTGGATTCACTTTCTTTATTCCAACCCTAGTCTTTGGAAGAAATGTGTTTCACAACTGGTTCGAAGAAAGGAGAGCCCAGATTATGTGCCTAGGGTCAGGAAAGGGTCTCTGAGCCAGCCAGCCACCTTCTCTGGAGCTTCCCATCAGCCAGATAGACCAAGGTCTTCTCCTGCCGGTTACCTTACATTTTGGAGCACCAAGTGCATACCACAGCACATGCAAGGCGAGAAAATCTGCCCTGACTTTATGAAGCAACATTGTGGTTTAGAAAGCATACCTTTCATTTTGATGAGGAGCAATGCCATTTCTGAGGAGGACACAGCATCCTGTATCCTGGAGGAGAAGCCTGAGAATAGCTGAAACCTCTTTTCACCAGTACTCCATTCAAGAAAGTCAGTTTCAGGGTCAAGTCATCCATGACTCTGGCTCTGGTTCCTCCCTGTCTTCTCTGGCTGCTTATGCAGTTTCTCCTGCCTCCTTTACACACACAAAGCCTTTGCAATAAACCCTGTGAAGACCTCTGTGCTATGCTGGTCATGTTTTCAATGAGCTTACATGGATATGGGTTTGGGATGAAGGCTCCAGCCTGTGGTTCAGTTTGCACCATGTTGTCTCTGGTCTTTGTGTCCTTGCTGGAACACATCTGAATGAAGTCCAGAAACACTTTCCATTGTCAGACAGTGTAACTCTACCTGCAATAATAATAATTAGACTCTTTTCATCATCCCCTTTTGCTGCCCTTCTTAGGATCAAAGCTCCTGTAAGCACCTGAAAGCTGTGTTGCTCTCAAATTCTGTGTGAGCAGATGCATTTTGCAGTGTGGTTTCAATAGGAATAAGATAAAGATCTTACGTTTGCTTGTCTGTGGGTGAGTCTTTGCAGGTTTTCATTCATCTTCCTTACTCCATTCCTAATGGAAGTCTGATTCTCACAGGATGTAAACAGCATACCAGATGTTTCTGCAAAGTTAAGGCAATTAATTGAACCAACCATGCCTGCTGCCCAAGCAATTTAAGGTAGTTCTTTGCTTTTGTAAGCACCTATTATTTCCTTGGTCAAGCACAATAACCGTTATTCTCTGTGGGGATGAAGAAAAAGAGACTGCCGCCAAAGAAAGGTTTGGGGAAAGAAGATGGGAAAAAAAAAAGGGTTTGAAAAGCTACCCTTGTCTTCCTTTTTGGTGACTCCACTGGAATTTAACTGTTTCCTGACAGTGGGGATTATTTCCCATTTACAATAGCATTGAAATTTAAGTTGTTCATCCACTTTGTGAGTGGCAGAAGGAAGGCAGTGTAGCACACCTATATCTCTCTGCTGTTAGATGCTCAGTTCCAAATTTGATGAGATTTGTTGCAATGAGGCATTACTGTTTTCATACTTGCTTCTTTTAAGCAGGTGCTGATAAACAACAAAGCACCATTTCTGAAGGTTATGATAGGACTGTAAAGACTGAAAAGACTAATACCTGCAGAGAATGAATCATCTGCTCAGCTTATACACCCACCCTGGGAGGAGATGAAGCCCATCTGGAAATAGCTACACCAGCTCACTCAGTTTGGATACGTGCATGTCAAATGATCCATCAGACACAAGGGAAAGGGTTCATAAGCAAATCTAGTGTTACAGACTTATAATTGTCACATTGGCATAGCAGTCTAGGCTTTGGTTTTACTGTTTTCTTTTTGGTTTTGAAAGTTCCCCCAGCTGTAAATGTGGATTTCACTGGTGGGGGAAAAGTGAAGGGAGCTCTCACCAGGCAGAAGTCTGCCAGCACTGGGAGAGTTCACCTGAAAGCACAAGTAGCAAAAAAACCCACCACCTCTTCGCGGAGGAAAAGGATTCCCTGGTGAGCTGAAAGCTGAAGCAGTATTAGAACCAGGTTTGTGATCTTGATGTTTTTTTTTTAAAGCTGATCCTTTTTCTTATGAGAAAGCCACATATTTAGTGCATGTTCACAAAACTAAATAATTGCTTGCGTATCTTCAAACCACAGATGAAGACAGACAGTGAAATTAAAGTGTCACTTTGGCCTGTGCCCACCTTGTGCGTCTCCATGAAAGACCTCTCAGCTCCTAACAGGCGCCTGACTTGGATGCTTCTGATTCTCCCCTCTGTTGATGGGACAGGATGTGACAAGCCCATTTTCTGCCGTATGTGAACAACAGCTAAGTCTAGGACAAATCCTGAGCACGAATCTAATCTAATGCTAAACTGAAGACAGCCACACGAGGGAGGACAACCACATACCTGGCTGGCTTCTGTGGTGACTCAGACTTGGCTTGGTCTGCAGTCCCCATCCATCATTAATTACTGCATTGAAAAGCCCCAGAGCTAAAGCAAGCATGGATGGGAAAAATTTCCCCAAGGTCATCAATACTGAGGGGACCTCGATATCAGAGTTAATGTCCAGGAGCAGTGAGGGCCAGCCTTAGGTCCTCCCTAAAGGACAGGAGCCAAGCATGGTAACACAGCCAGCAAGGCATGCACTTTGCAAAACAGGGCCCCAGCGCACAGTACCCAGGCAAAGCAGGCCTAGATGACAGCCAGGTTCAGCCAAGAATGATCATCAGGAGAGTTCATGGTGACGAGACACGTCCTAGGTCAGCTCAGGAAGCCAGCCTGCAGATGACAGCCCAGACCAATAAGGTCCATGGCCAGGCCCAGGCATAACTGTGGCTGAGGAAAACCACAGCACAGATCAAACAGGAATTGAAGGCCCAGGGCTGGGCTTAACTGGAGCCATTGGGTGTGCGTATGTTTATGTGCACTCAGAGCCCTGACAAGTCAGGAGACCTGGCTCACAGTCCTCAACTAGACCGTACTGTTGAGTTAATAAACCGGGCAACTTGAAAATCAAGTGCCCTGAATTCCCACATTTATTGACTTACAATATTCAAGTTGGACCTTCTTCGTAGGTCCCTGTGGATCCCTGTGCAGCTGGATGGCGGCAAAGCCAGTTGAGTCATTCCAGGGTAAACTGGTCCTTCTGTGAGTTCAGCACAAGGACAAGAGAAACTGTTATTGATTTTTTGCTTATCCAGTAATTGCAAAAAATACAGGACACTGAAAAGGTGCTAATGAGCAGTATTGGAAGGGTCGGTGCATATGCATGTTTCTTTGGAGAAGAGAGTACACTTCCTGAGAGGCTGTGCTGCTAGAGGCTAAAAAGACCTGTGCCAATGGAGGAGACCTGCAAAAATTAGAAGTATTGTGCTTTTTCCTTCATATGGTATTCAGCA
>NW_009661371.1:523582-539386 GCF_000708025.1 Charadrius vociferus
CAGCATGAGATATCATAGCAGCATGAAGAGATTTAGGTGGGAAAGAACCTTTGGAGATTTGTCTCCAAATCCCGCACCAAGCAGGGCCACCCTACCTGCTAGATCAGGTTGTTCAGGACAATTTGAAGTAGAGAAGCTCATCTCCTCCATCCTCTGGACTGGGTCTGCAAGTCAGAGCTCAGAAAGGATGTGGGTCCAAAACATTAACAGGAGCAGACCTGTTTTCAGCATGCTTTTGGTTTATTTATTTTTCTGAAGACCCTATTCAATTGCTAGACCTTATTCATAAGGCAGCTTAACACACAAGCCTGGCTCAGTTTCATTTGTGACGGATGTTGTTCTCAGGAAAACCTCTTCCCTTCCTTTTCTTTTCCTAATCTGCATCACATGAAATGAGGGATGCAGCCCCCTCTCGTGTGCCTGCTGTATGCCCTAGGAGGGCTCTGCAGCCAGCTCTGGACTGCAGACAACATGCAAGGTCTTTGGACCATACCTGCCTTGCTGTGCCTGCTTGGGACATGAGCTCATGCCTGCTTGTGCCGCGGTCTGTGCATTCCTTCACTGGTCTCCTGGGGTCTGAGTCACTGTGCCCTCTCTTAGGTGTAGAGTAATAGCAAAACCAGTGGTGAATAATCAGAGTTAATAATAATGCTTGCCGAAGGTACTTGGTGCACTTTGCTCCCAAATAACTGTTGAATGAAAACACCCTGTCTGCTAGGGACATGCAGTGGCTGTGCAGCGTTGTGAGATTTAACAACATCTGACAATAGCCAGCCCCCCTGGCAAGCTGTGGGTTTCACCAAGCCATCGCTGGGCCCCTTTTTTCTGTGAAAGTGCTGAAAGTCAGCTAAGTAATGCTCTGCCAGCGAACGAATTCCCCCAGCGGCACGCAGACCAGAGTGGATCCATTCCCCGGGTGCTCACCCAGGAAGTCATTAGCAGCTTGCAGGCAGAGGTCGATCCCATTACCATGGTTTTGTAACGCTTTGTTGGAAAAAATAAGCTGGTGCCGTAGGACTGGAGCTGACCTTGAATGAACAAGAAGGAAAAGCAATTGAGTCTGGAGCTTGCCTCTTTGCGGGCTCAAATGTGTTTCTGTTGGGATGCTAATTATGGGGAAAGCAATTTAGGGGAAGAAGGCAAGGTGGGAGCAATGTTTCAGAGCTGGAACAATTGTTTCATCAATGTATTGACTGCCCCTAAAGAAGAGCGTTTCTGTGACTCCTTCTATGCTCTGCAGTATGACTGAACAATGCCTGGAAAAGGACCTGACTAAAACCTCACTCATTGGTGCGATGATTTCTGTGCAGATGTTCTGGCTATGAGCAGGTAGCAGTCAGATGCACACATGGACAGCTTCCATTTCTCCACCGGTAGATAACTCTCATTTTGGTGCCTTTCCTTTAGGGCTAGAATGAGTCCTTTCTATGAATGCAAAGTAGATTTTTTCCACCAGTAGATCCTGGGTAGATAACATGTACCCAGACAAAAACAGTGGATCCAAAAGAAGTCAGGTTGGGTATCCATCTGCATGAGTTGCACATTAATCCATGCTCCTTCTTGGTTGGATTTTCCAGCTCTCTGCAGTTTTAGTTTTCAGAGTGCAAGTGCTGGGCACTGGAAGTGGTTGTGGAGAGGGGGAAGACTAAGACATCTCTTACTATATGGTTTAGGTGGATCAAGAGAAGCTCCAGCCCAGAAAGATAAATGATGTGCAAGGGGATTTGAAGAAAGTACTGCGTCCAGCTCTGGAGCCCTCAACATAGGAAAGACATGGACCTGTTGGAGTGGGTCCAGAGGCGGTCCACCAAGATGATCAGAGGGCTGGAGCACCTCTCCTATGAAGACAGGCTGAGAGAGTTGGGATTGTGCAGCCTGGAGAAGAGAAGGCGCTGGGGAGACTTTATAGTGGCCTTCCAGTACCTAAAAGGGGTCTACAGGAGAGCTGGGGAAGGACTTTTTACAAGGGCATGCAGTGATAGGATGAGGGGGAATGGCTTCAAACTGGAAGAAGGTAGATTTAGACTAGATATCAGCGAGAAATTTTTCACTTTGAGGGTGCTAAGGCACTGGAACAGGTTGCCTGGAGAAGTTGTGGAAGCTCCATCCCTGGAGGTGTTTAAGGCCAGGTTGGATGGGGCTTTGAGCAACCTGGTCTACTGGGAGGTGTCCCTACCTATGGCAGGGGGGCTTGAACTTGATCTTTAAGGTCCCTTCCAACCTCAACCATTCTATGATTCTAAAGAAGCATGCTGTGGTTGATACTCACACAGCTTTAAAGACGGCTCCTGGTGTCACTAGATGCTTTCTCATCCACATCTGGACTGCCTCTCTTCTGCCTAGCAGGCTCTTCTCTGTGATGGCCTCTATTAGATGAGTCAAAGCATACCATTCACTTTGATGCAATAATACAAGTGTAAGCTGCTTCCTGCTTAATGTGGGTCCATTTGCTTCCATTTATGATGAATTAATATTTTCTTCTGTGCTGTGAGTGGTAGCACTAAGCATACAGCAGGTAGCTACTAATTTTGTCAGCAAAGCTGGTTAGGGAAGGAGATAAGAGGGGAAATAATGAATCATTGAAGATAATAGCTGGCTCAGGCACTGCTATGTTATCATCACGACTGCACAGCAGTGTCTGTGCCCACTCACCCGCCTGGCATGAGGTCCATTTGGACCTCCAGAGACACACTGTGACATGAAACTGTCTTTCCTTTAGGCTTCCCAGCAAGCTCTGGGCTCAAATGAGCTGGCAAAGAAGTAGCTCAGTCACGATCTCCAACCACTGGCAACCTTCAGAGCATTCCTGACAGCCAAACACAACTTGATCCAGTAGACAAAGGCAAATGTAATGGCTGGAATCAGATGTGAGGTGGGTTAAGAAAAGCCAGGAGGCACCTAGTTTTATTACCTGGGAAGGAAACTAAATCCTGGGACAGCACATGCTGTAGATTCTCCAAAGTCCATGCATCGAGAGCAGGTGTCACTTTCGACATGATCCCATCAGATGAGATTTGCCTGAGAGGGCATACTTTTATGAGTAAGAGGAGAACAGGGTTTGAGCAGAGGAGAACAGGTTTTGAGCAGAAGAGAACAGGGTTTGGGAAGAAAATGAAATACTATTGGTAGTTCTGGATCACCAAGGTCCTCTGTAATATGAAGGTGAATAAGTTATAGCAGAGTCCTTACCATTTGACCTTAGCATTTCCTAGTGCTTCTACTGTTGGGTCCTCCTGGCTCCCCAAATTGCTGTATTAGACGTTCCAGGTTTCATAGTGGTGCTCACACGTTGTCATGGCTTTGACTGTGTAAAATTGTCTTTGACAGAAAGAAAAGGCTTTGTTCCAGCACAAACAAACCCTTCAGCTCAATCAGAACCACTTAGAGACAACCACACAACTTTGCTCTTGTGTACAACAGCAGATACCATGTGATACCGACCCAGGTCCAAGTCCAACACCTCCAAGCTCATCTGCAAACCACCTTGAATTGCTGCAGAAGTGTAAAGTGTTGTTTGTTTTTGATTAAACAGCAGAGAAACTATCCTCGTCTTCATTTTTTCCCCCTTCTCATCCACAAGTAAGAAAATCAAGGAGGATAAAAAGAGCATCCTAAGGGGGAGAGTTACCACCTGCTGCTGTCAGTGTTAGGAAAACAGTATTGAGTCACACAAATAATTTTAGATGCTTCTAAATACACTGTGCTCTCAGCAGGCAGCCTTTCCAGCTATAATCTTGCCTGCTGCCCCTAATTCTGAGCACACAGTATACTCGGCTTCCTTCCTTGTTGCAAATGAGTCAGAATTTCTCTCTGTCACTCACCTGAGCCAGAAGGAGTTCACCGGCTTGGCACTTGAACGTTAATACACAATTAGAGGATGTATTCCCTCCTCCTGAAAAAAAAACACCCTCGCAACCCCAAACAAAAGATGCAAAGTATAATTGTGATTCCCTACTGAAATGTGATAGCTGGGAAACAGTTTTCACAGAATCACAGAGTCACAGAATGGTAGGCGTTGGAAGGGACCTTCGGAGATCATCTTGTCCAACCCCCCTGCCAAAGCAGGTTCACCTAGACCAGATTGGACAGGAACACACCTAGGAGGGTTTTGAATAGCTCCAGAGAAGGAGCCTCCCCAGCCTCTCTGGGCAGACTGTTCCAGTGCTCTGTCACCCTCAAAGAAAAGAAGTTTTTCCTCATGTTGAGATGTAATTTCCTGTGTTCCAGTTTGTGCCCATTGCCCCTTGTCCTGTTGCTGGGCACCACTGAAAAGAGTCTGGCCCCATCCTCTTGACACCTGCCCTTTAGATATTTATAAGCATTGATGAGATCCCCTCTCAGTCTTCTCTTCTCCAGGCTAAACAGACCCAGGTCTCTCTGCTTTTCCTCATAAGAGAGGTGCTCCAGTCCCTTGATCCTCTTTGTAGCTCTCTGCTGGACTCTCTCCAGTAATTCCCTGTCCTTCTTGAACTGGAAAGTTCAGAACTGGACACAGTACTCCAGATGCGGCCTCACCAGGGCCCCCACTGGAGGGGGAAGATGACCTCCCCTGTCCTGCTGGCCATGCTCTTTTTAAGGCACCCCAGGATACCATTGGCCCTCTTGGCCACAAGGGCACATTGCTAGCTCATGGTCAACTTGTCGTCCACCAAGACTCCCAGGTTGCTTTGTGCAGAGCTGCTTTTCAGCAGGTCAAAGCCTAACCTGTACTGGTGCATGGGGTTATTCCTCCCTATGTGCAGGACCCTACACTTGCCCTTGTTGAACTTCATTAGGTTCCTCTCTGCCCAACACTCTACCCTTTCCAGGTCTTGCTGAATGGCAGCCTTCTGGTGTGTCAGCCACTCCTCCCGGTTTTGTGTCATCAGTAAACTTGTTGAGGGTACACTGTGTCCCCTCATCCAGGTCGTTGAATATATTGAGCAAGACTGGGCCCAGTACTGACTCCTGGGGAACACTTCTGGTTACAGGCCTCCAACTAGACTCTCCACCACTGACCACAACCCTCTAAGCTGTGCCATTCAGCCAGTTCTCAATCCACCTCACTGTCCACATGTCTAACCCACACTTCCTAAGCTTACCTACGAGGATGTTATGGGAGACAGCGGTAGGATGGGACAGCTGGCCATGCTCCTTGGAAGGGCAGCCTACCTAAGTTTTGCTTGCTAGTTGAGGAGATGTCAGCTCTCAATGGAAGCAGTGGGGCAGGGAACATGGTCATCAGAGCCCCACAGAGACTTAAGCCACATAGCTCTCACTAGCTGAATAAAAAAGCCAGGACCAGGCCTCTGAAGAAAAGAAAGTGGAAGAAGTAAAGGGTCAGTCTGGGAGCCAGGACAAGTTTAGGAATCTCAGGAGACTAGTTTATGTTTGTATACTGCTGTCTGGATGATAGCAGAGCTGGGAGGGTAAGAGGAGATGTGTCTTTCACATTTCATTTAGGGCTTCTCTCTAAGAGGTAGTAGAGCAGAGTAGAGATCACCCCAGTTTCAGGACCCTCTCTACTGACAATGCATTTCTCTCTCAGACTGCCTGCTAGAAAGGAAAGGACTGTAGAAACAACCTGCGTGCCAAGTACAGCACCCACACTTCAGCAAAAGTCATAGCAAATACCATGGCTAGACCACAACTTACATCTTAAATATATGAAGCACAAAAGAGCCACAGGCTATCAAATACCACTTTGGAACCCCCTGGCTCACCAGGGAAAGCTGTCTCCTGCAATGTCATTGGTATGAATTCCCTGATGCATTAAATTGGCACACTTGGGCAATGGGAGCCCAACAGCCCCTCTGCAAGGGAAGCAACAGCATCCAAGGGACAGTTTTTACATCCAGCAATCTAAATGTTTTGAGGAGTCTGTTGTGACTTCTTGCTTCAAAGCACTTAAACATCAAGCAGACCACAAACCGTGTCCCAGTACTGAGAACAAATTACCTGGAAGAGAAGGAATGATAGCAGAGGACCATGGTGGATAAGGCTCCGTACTCCAGCAATACCTGTCTGGGAAGAGTCCCTCACTGGTCTGAGAAGGACTGGTGACAAAAGAAGAAAGAATAAAAAGGGATAGGACATAGAAGGAGGAGACATCTCTCTTTGGTGTTACCCAAAGAAACCATGGAAGATGAGTAGACAGTTCAGAAGCGCTTCCTGTGAATAACTGGTTGAGCTCCTCCATAGGCTTCCTCTTGGTGTTTCCCTCAGCACTTTGTATTTTCTTGTCTAGCTACCAGTAATGCAGTCTGGAATTTTCAGAGGAAAATCTTGGTTTAGGAGATGAAGTGACACCACTGTAAAGCAAATTCCCGCATTGCTACCTCTTGCAGTATTCATTTGAGCCTTGTACTTGAAGTCTTTCTTCAAGCTTCAGCTTTCACAGTCATCTGATGGAGGAAATCTCAGCTCTCTCTATTTTTTAAAAATAATATTTTTAACGCAATTTGAAAAATTCTGTTAATCCCAACATGGAAAAGACAAATAGGCAAAATCCAGTCTTAGATGAAGTGGTACATTTGCCCAATTCTGTATTTTTATCAGATTAGAAGAACTTAATTTTACTTTATTTTTGTCTGTAGAAGTTGGCTAAGTGAAAGCACTCCCAGATTTTGCTTTCATTTGCTGTTCTTTTCTCCTCTATGCATCACCTTAAATATGATCTTGTCCAGCTCTTCCAATTATTTAACATAGGTGAATCGTTGGTTTTATCTGTATTTGTCTCTTTCTGTGTTGGGTATACACAAATTCTTTTTATTCTCTCAAAGAAAACCAATAAAAAGATAATTAGAAAAAAATCTTATCTAAAAAGCTCTTGTAGGTTCTATTGTCTTTGTTTTTCAAGGGCAAAAGAAAGGGGAGTTCCAGAAGTAAAGATGTGGAGTGAAAATCCAGGAAGGAAATGGAGAACACACACACAAAAGAAAGCAGATGAGAAAAGAGTAATGCTAAGATGCTAAGGGAAAAAGTAGTCTTGGGTAGTAGTAAGCAGTCTCCAGAAAAGTAACAGGATCATGACTCAGGGGTTGTTCTGTCGTCAAATGCGGGCCGACGAAATGGCAAGAGGGCAGGCGAACATTAAGCCATGGAAATGCACAGAAAGAGCAAGAGGTCACCAAAGGAGACGGAAGTGCCTCCAGGGGATATCAAGAGCAATTTATTATCAAAAGATGTTGAACTTACTTAAAAAAACAACAATACTAAATGAAACGTTGTCCAAGTGTTCTCAGGGGAAGGAGAAGGACAGATGGCAAACAGACCCAATAGCTCCTCCGGGAAGGATGGAAATTGCTGATGGAAATGGCAATTATGAAAGAGCAGGTGATGAAAAAGTAGTGCATCTGAAGACAGACTGAGCTCCATGAGCAGATGGGACATTGGGCACCTGCTGGCAGAGACCGAAGACACGCTTTCAGTGACTGTTTCCCATGTAAAGTGGATCAGATCTTGCCCACATTGTGCACAGAGTAAACAGGGAATGTCCCTATGGTGCCTACATGTCATATGGCCCTGTGAGGAGAGCGGTGGTTGCCATGAGCTCCAAATGCAGCATGAGGCTCATGCAGCCAACCTTGGTCACTGAAAGCTGGACTGCATTTTTAAATTCCTTCTCACTAAATTGCCATTTTGGAAAAAGTGGGAACAAATGACTGGAAAAATACTTTGTATCTTTTCAAAGAAAAAAGATACCAACAGCCCCCCAAAGAGTTTTTTGCTGAAATATGAAAGACAAAATAACCCTAAAAGTTGTTGGCAAGAGCTGAAACCCTTCTGATCACCTCAAGCGTATGACAAGGGTATGGAAGGCATAGGTATGAGCTAGGATACTTCATATAAGCACTGACTTATATGAGGAACTGTTCAATGCCAAGCACACTTCTCTACCATTGTGATGACTTGGTCTTCCCATTGCCATAGGAACCCTGACATCAGGATAAAGGGCTTTTTAGGGAGCAACACCAGAGACCCTTTCAGCATCTTTCACCCCAGAGGGCTCACCGTGAATCCAGAACCCCCTAGGAGCCCAGGTCCTCCTCCCAGCCATGCAGCCCTCTGTAGCCAGGGCGTGATCAGTCACTGTCTCTGTGACTGGGCCTCGGTGTAAAACCCGCTCTAATCTGCTCGTGAACATCTTTGGGTGCCACAAAACCCTTCCTTGGTGACCTCTGCTTGACATCTCCTTGTTCTTCCTAGCTGCCTGTAGAGGCAGAAATGCAGAGTTGTTACTTCAAGAAAAAACAAAGGTGATGCTGCAGAATGGTGTGGAGGTGATCCCAGCTGGCAGCGGGGATGTAATCCCAAATGCTGGAGAAAGTTCATGCTCCACCCCCCAGATTTTTCCCAGTAAGAGCTGTGTCAGCACGCAGAGGAAGGAAACTGTTAGTAGCTAAACTGAAAAGGTACCAGCTAGTCCAACGGATGCTCAGCTTTCTGCCAACTACGTTCAGAAGAGATTGTGGAGCATGAAGGAGGTATTTTAGCTCCAAAACACCTAAATGGCTTTTTTTAAATGGGTGTTTTCAGAAGTCCTTTTGTTTAAAAAGAAATTCTAATAACTAAACCCCAGCCTGGCTTGTTGCCTAAAAGTTTCTGTGCTTTGGTTTCACCAAACCCAGCCCAGCATTACCCTGAATGGAAACGACTAGGGAGAGAGGCATGAGACTCTGCTGGGAAGCAGGAGGCTCCTACTCAAGGCCATGTCCCACATCAGGTATGGAAAGGATTTGCATCAGAGCATCAAATAACACCAGGCAAGTGCTTTAGAAACTACCTGCTCAAGGTCACAGAGGTGGAACTGACCTCCTTCTTTCACAGTGCATTGGTGGTCTGAGAAGAACTACTGCATCCCTGTGGACAGACAGGACCAAGACAGCTTTTGGAGGACAGTGATTCCTTCTTGTCTGTGTTTTGTGTGCTGTGGTTCCTCTCCAAGTCAGATGGCGTGGTACAACCCTATGATGATTTCTTTTGTTTAGATGCTAAAAGTCGCTCCGGCTAGATGTGAGATTTCATTCTGACTTACCAGTGAGCTGACAAGACTATGGCCCAGCAATCACTCTGGAAGAGCAAACTGTATGGGAATTGTTTGTATTACAGCGGTATTATAGGCTGCACTGGTTGTGATGCCTCTCGTTATGATTGCCTGATGCTTCTCATAAGAACCTATTCTGCTTGTGTCTAGCTTAGAACGTCAGAAGTGAAATTCTCAGTGTCACCCTCTGCCTTGGGCTGAATTTTTTTTCAGTCAAACAAGCTCACCTGTTTCTGAAAGTGAGGCTGGGGAAAAATCTGTCTTTTCTCCCAGCTAAAAAACAAATTAAAAACTTCCAAGGTTTGGGCTGCAATTTGCAGTTTCTCTGGAAGGTGGTGAAAAAGAAATCCAAAACTCAGTGGATGTATAAACTGCTGTGAGGCCTCAGTGCTCAAGTGCTCACAAAAACCTTTCTTCTCCTAGTCTCTATGTAGGGTTGACTGGCAAACTTTTCCCAGTCTTCAGCAACACCATGAGCTGGGGCAGGTGCAGATGTGGTGGGTGAAAGTATAACCTTGTGGGTAGCTGAAATATTCAGAAGAAAGTCTAGAGTGTTATAACACTGGCCAGTAGCTTGATTTGTCCTTGGCTTTGTTCCTGCAAACAGCTGAGCCAGTTGTCATGAAGATTTCAAAATAGCTGAGTACCTGGGAGGGAAAATGCCAACCCAACATCAGGCAAAGCTCTAAGCATCAGAAGACAAGGGTAGTGTTCAGGTAGCTCCCTGTGCATCACAGCTTCTTCCTTCTCTTTGAGACTTGGGCATCAGATTCAATCAAGATACAATTAATTTCTTTTTAGCTATCTGCACGCCAACAGCTTTCCAAAGCTCCCTGAATCTAGCAGAAAAAGGAAAAGGCTAGTTCACTGAACAGGACTAGAAACCACTTCCACCCTGCGCTTTAATTAGTATAGTAAAAATGGAAAATACTTTTTTGTATTATTTTCTGAGAAGTGCTTGTCAGTGTGATTGATGCCTCTGTCTTGGAGTGGTTTTGTGCATTACCAGGGCGGTATCACTCACTAACAGATGGAAATATAGGAATTATTTCCATTTGCAATGGGGAAAAAGAAGGCTTTTTCCCTTGAAATGGTGCAGCAAAAGACAAGACCCATAACACCCATGCTTAATTTTTTTTTCAGACATATTTTTTTTGTGGATTTTGATGTGAGATTAAAGAATGTTGTGATGGGAAACACTGTGCTCATTGCTGGCCTGTAGTGGCCACAGATGTAAAGGAGAGCTGCACACTTCCCTGCAGGGACACCCTTGTTGGTGGCTTCTGGATGGGGAGCAAGGAGGAGTGGACATCATGTGGGTGACCAAAGTGCATAGATCTGTTTTTCTCTGGTTCTGTCCTACCATTTAATGCACCTATAAACTGTACATGGTCAAAATCAAAACCCGTGCTTCCACCAAAGCGTTTACTGAAAAGCAACCTGATTAACTACAGCCACCAACAGCAAATGTTGCATGAAACCAAAATTCATTAGAAACACTTCAGTGCTGCCAATATGTTTATGGCTGGTTTGGATTGGTCAAGAGGAGATTATATCAAGTTGACATAATTTTCTCCTATGATAGGTCAGCTGGCCTTGAAATCAGGACAGGTCAGGTGATAGGCCTTGACAGAAGATGTTTTGAGATTGCCCCAGGTGACAGTCTCAGGATCAAGTCAGGAATCATAGCACAGGTTAGACTCTTGTTAAAAAGAATAGGATAGAATAGAATAGAATAGAATAGAATAGAATAGAATAGAATAGAATAGAATAGAATAGAATAGAACTGAACTATTTCAGCTGGAAGGAACCTACAACAATCATACAGGCCAACTGCCTGACCAATTCAGGGCTGACCAAGATAAAGCATGTTATTAAGGGCATTGTCCAAATGCCTCTTAAACACAGACATGCTTGGGGCATCGACCAGCTCTCTAGGAAGCCTGTTCCACTGTTTGACCACCCTCTTGGTAAAGAAATGCTTCCTAATGTCAGTCTAAACCTCCCCTGGAGCAGCTTGGAGCTGTTCCCACTCGGCCTGTCACTGGATCCCAGGCAGAAGAGATCAGCACCTCCTGCTCCACTTCCCCTCCTCAGGAAGCTGTAGAGAGCAATGAGGTCGCACCTCAGCCTCCTTTTCTCCAAACTAGACAAACCCAGAGTCCTCGGCCACTCCTCACAGCACATCCCTTCCATATAAATCTTTCTTAAAAAAGAAGAAAAAGAGTAGTTACCAGCAATTTGCTGGTAACTGTCAAACTGGAAGGGCTTTACAGATCCACCTTCAAGGGTGCATCACAGTGTAGCTGCTATTTCAAAATTCTGTTAATAATTTGGACAAAGGACCGAGGGGCATGCTATTTAATTTGTGGGGCCAGATCACAAGAACTTTGAGAGCAAGGATTAGAAGTTCAGCATTGATCTGTCAAACTGGAGAGAAGGTCTGAAATCCATGAGATAGAATTTGATAAAAGACAGGTGTAGCACTTTGCACTTCAGAAGGCGAAGTAAAATTCCCAATACCGAGCTAGCTGGATGGAATTAAAGACCTTGTGAGCATGTGATGTATGATTTTTTTATGAATGGAAAATAACTGTCTGAGCAGTACTTCAGAAAAGCATCTGGGGGTTGTAGAGGAACATGGACCAAATGTGAGCTGTCAGTGTGATCCTGCTGTAAAAATCAAGGCAGGGTTCAGAGAAGCACTAACATAATTTTCGTCTGACTTCTAGCTAGTGTTCCCAAAGAGGCAAAGAAAAAGAAACTGTGATTCAGGAGGAAGCCTGGAAAATTTTTCCTCTTGTCTCCATTAAATATAAAATTCCCTCCTCCCAAGATCAGATGATGCTTGGATTTCTTTGGCTGACAGAATTTGGACTAGTTAAACTAAGGATGTCATCACATCTCTCCAATCCTGTGAAATAAAATCACATGAAACCCTGTGAAGTAAATCATTTGCACAGTACAAATAAACGCAAACCTGGATCTTTAACAGCACAAATATTTACTTAGCCACAGGAACAGCACACTGATGCAGTTTGAAGGACACTGTCCTGTGGACTTCTTGAGTCAAAACCAAACAGCCCTTATCGAAGGAAGTGCCTCAGCTGAAGATTCTGGTCTTCCTGCAGGAATTTCTATCCTATGCAACACTTAATGCTAACTGAACAAAAATGCTCCCTTGTCTCTTCAGAACCTAGAGTGAAGATAACAGCTTGTGCTGTGTGCACTTTTCCTGACAGATCAAACTGTTATGTGTAGGAAAAGGACAGTTTTGTGGTGCTTCAGCTGCAAGGGTGGTTTTTATCACTTTTTTTTTTTTCTTTCTTCACTGTTACAAAGATGTTTTTCTCGGTTGGCATTGCATAGATATAACAATGAGATGAACCAGGAATTGCTGTAACACTGACATTTTGCATTTTGGGCAAAAGGTGCATTGCAATCCCACTACCTTTTGATTTATTTGCCTGGCCATGAAGAATTTGCCTCTTTTGATGACAGTAATAAAACTTGAAACCCCTGCAACCTCCTTTCTATAAGCTGCAGAAGAGCAAGATGCTGACCTGTGCTTTGGAGTGGGGGAAGAACTATGAATTGGCACTTTCCTTGAGAATCAGACCTGAGAGTCTCTTAGGCATGGTGCAAGAGCCGTAGGATTAGATCAGTGACATCACTTGTCCCACTGTTCGATATTACTCTGATACTAGCTCCAGGAGCCATATGATGTGAGTGTCTTGGATCTGTTTTGTACCTGAGATATGGTCTACCATATCTTAGGTAGGCTCTAAGTGAAAAATCTGGGCTGAAGTTCAGGTTAATCTCTGGCTGAAGTAAACTTTGAGTCCTGCTTGGTTGTCATCAGACATAGGTCAACCTGGAAATGGACCTAATCCAGATTTAGCAGATGAGGCATTTCTGTTAAGGTTTATGAGCCTCTTTAAGACCCCAACCCATTCAAAATTACTGCATTGCTTCCCCTTTTCTAATGTGAAGCCGTGATCAGACATTGGCAGCATCAGCTAGGACTTCTTCCTTGGCAAACTGAGAGGACAGCAACAAATAGGACAGAGGAGCACCACAAAGATGAAGAGAGGGCTAGAGCACCTCTCCTATGACGACAGGCTGAGAGATTTGGGGTGGTTCAGCCTGGAGAAGAGAAGGCTCCAGGGAGACCTTATAACAGCCTTCCAGTATCTGAAGGAGGCCTACAAGACATCTAGAGAGGGACTTTTTACAAGGGCGTGTAGCAACAGGACAGGGGGCAATGGCTTCCAACTGGAAGAGGGTAGATTTATATTAGATATTAGGAAAGAATTTATCACTATGAGGGTGGTGAGACACTGCAACAGGTTGCCCAGGGAAGTTGTGGAGGCCCCATCCCTGGAGGTGTTCAAGGCCAGGTTGGATGTGGCTTTGAGCAACCTGGTGTAGCGAGAGGAGGGGTTGGAACTAGATGATCTTTAAGGTCCCTTCCAACCTAAAATATTCTATGGTTCTATGATTCTATGAAATATTCAGAACAGAAAACTGGTTTGGGTCTTGCATCAGCCAATCTGGGGTGTAAACATATCTGCTCCAGCCAAGTAAAGATGTGTCTGCTGAGGTCAGCTCTGAGTTCAGTCCTTGGTGTGCAGTCATGGGATGGCAAAACCCATCCAGGGCACCTCCCAAAATCCTCTTGTCTTTCAGAGAGGCAAGGGCCTTTACTTGGCTCTCCCTCATTGCCACAAGAGGGCTCTGGAAGAGCAGCCCAGCACCCTCAACAAGCAAATGCATCCTCCACTTTGGACCTTTAAACTGAGCTACACGACTGCAAAAGCCTGTAGAAAGGCAGCTGAGACTAGGTTGGCTAGGAACAATATGTTGGCAAGTGTCTGGAATAGTCCACTGGTTTTAAACCTGATATGTATCAACACAGCTGTTATTTGTCAGGACAGTGGAAGAATCAGAGTGGCTCAAGTCAGACAGAGGGGTCAAACAGAGCTGTTAGCGCCTGCAAGCAGGGTCTTTGCACAGGAAACCTAGAAGAAACCATCCAGAGTGAAGACCTTGCCTTTTTAGCCCTGATGCTATTTGTTCTGCAGCAGGTTGGCTGCAGATCTCCGCTTCCACACCTGAGCCATGAATGGCAAATTTTATGTTCACAGCCCAGACAGCAAGGCCACTGCTGGGTTTTGACTGTTCTGATGCCTTTTCTGCTAGAGGCTGATTTCACAAAGCAGCCGATTCACAGACCAATATCTGGCCAAACTGGGCATCATGGCTGGACAATATGCTGAATCATGACTTACACACCCATGGAGAAGCAGCTTACACTGAGGTGACAGTAGGATGGGCTAGGGCAGGAGGAAAAACATACACCAGATGCCATTTTAGCAGTACATGTTTGGGAGAGAAAAAGATATCTTTTATTTCTCAACCTTCCTGCTCCAAAATTAGCAGAAGATTTGATTAGATAAGTGGTTTAAAGCATACGTATGTATGAACACATCGGAAGATGTAATGAGGTAGTAAATTTGGCACTTAGGTGGAGTATTGAAATCGAAGACAACAAGGCCATTTTCTCCCTTCTCCCCATTGTAATTTAGTTCAATTCACTTATTCTATAGTAATTTAAGTAAATGGCTGGCAAATTATGAGCTCTCTGCTGCACACCATGTTGTGATGAAGAATTCATTCAGCTTTTTCTTAAATGTCACAGATGGTTACAAATGCAAGCCTGGAATGAGGTGGACTCACTTACTGGAAACGTAGGCTGGAGGGGAGAGGAGGAATTCCCCTCATAGTGGAAGTTCTTCTTTACTCAGCAGACTTAAATTATTCTCAAACCCTTTAAGCAGATGTATTTGAGGGAAATACCAACCAAATAGGATGATGTGACCAAAGATGACTGTGGATGTAGAGATGTGTAAGAAAAGCTCTCCTGTCATGTCCCAAACTAGTGTCATGAATAAAGCCAGGGGATGGAGGCAGGGGGAAGAAGGAGGGAGTCTTGCACACAAGACGTGCTATTGTCTAGATCTGGATCTTAAGACATCAGAAGGTGTTTGGGGCATCAGAGGGACAGACTACGTTTCAGGAGTGGCATCTCAGGAAGATCAGCAACAGAATGAGACCTCTTTCAATTGCCACAGAAGTTGATGGGGAGCTTTCCATTGAGTAATACTGCTTGTTTTTGTTGTCTGTTGAATAAAACCTGCAAGGTGGAAGGAAACCAGACTCATGACTCAGAAAACTAACTCCAAAATCACCATCTGTCCTGGAGCTGGGACCTTCCCCTTCAGAGGGATGGCCTCTGGGACGCCTTGTTAAGGGGCAGGTTGGTGAGAAGAAGGGATATGTTTAACTCTTCAGCATTTCAGCACCCTGTGTCATTCTGAGCACTGTGTTCAGTTGCTCCCTTCTCTCTTCTCTGAGGTTTTCCTGTGGCTAATTAATTACAGAGAGAATTCAGAGGCCTTTGTGGGTAGTTTGTCAACTTTGTGCTATGAGTCAAGAGGAGTGCACCTCAACAAGGCCTGGAATGTGGGCTGGGCTCCATGAGGCATTCCCAAATTTGGTAGTTCATCTGGATTTGTCTGGGACATTTTGCATCCTCTCTGTATGGCCAGTCCATCTTGCTTTCAAGGCAGCGCATGGCATGGAGCATGCATCAAGCAAAGAGAGGGGTGGCAGCCATCACGGAGTCCCAGGAACCTTGAATGGTTCCTTTAGTCACCAAATCAATGCCATATTGCAACATCTTTCCCCTGGCTTGCCCTTGATGTAGTAAAGAGCAG
>NW_009661371.1:539431-578319 GCF_000708025.1 Charadrius vociferus
AGGAATGCACAGAAAAGATCAGGATGTGATTCTTCCTTTCCTATTTTATACACAATAACAACAGTGGCAAGAATATGAAGATCCAAACTTGACATAAATATTCTCCTTGCTTCCTATTAAGCAAGAGACTGAAGGGATAGCTGAGCATAAACATCCCTTTGATCTCCAGACTTCACTGTTAAGCCCAAACCTATTCAAAATATTAGCCCAGGAAAAGCCATGTCCTTCCAAACAACTGGGGCATTTTTTGGCACGACATGGGTTCATCTCCTTACCATCTGTTTACAGTCCTCTTCTCCAGGAAGGGTTTCCTCCTGCTTCTGTATAGTCTTGTGGCTTAGGCTCATAACATTACTGCTGTGGAAATTCAAAATACTCGGTGTACAGCTTGCAGAGGTTTGATCACAACTTGCCAAGTATCCCCTGGGGAGAGGCTGTCTTGTTTGAAGAACCTCAGGTCTGTGGGCAAGCTCAGATTGTCTCAGCAGGAACTGGTCTTATTTGTGGTTTATTATTATGCAGTGAGCTGGAAGAAATGATGGGTGACTTCAGTGACCAGTCATACAGCCTAAATAACAAATGCACTGGCACTCAGATGAAGTTGAGGGTCCACTGGCTGATACACACCTAGCAGATATTGGGCTGGAGAAAAAATAGGTTTATAGATAATTCCCAAGCAATAAATTGGTGAAATTATGCCAGAAAGAATTCAATCAGCCCCATTCCTCAGCTCCTTGATTATTTGAATGGTGCAGTCTATATTACATGCGTTTGCCTTCTGCCCAGCTTACACCACTGCATAAACCCAGTTACGTGAAACAGTCTTAAAAAAGGAAGGGAAAAGATTCATAAGAATTGCAAATGAAATATCCTGTGTGTGAAGGAAAGAAGGATGTTTAAGGATCATTATTAGGGCTCCAGGAGTAATTGTTGTTTGGGGGCTTCTGTAATTTTGGTGCTGTATATTGCAATCTTTTATTCGTGAGGTTTTTGGATGTGTTCCCATGTTACAATTTTTGGTCTTTGGCCTCAAAATCACAAACAGGAAAAAGAGGTGATAAGAGATGACCTTAGGCTTGAAACAAGAAAGAAATCAGGCTTGTTTGCACCAGCTATCAACTTCCAGGCTACCAGGGTCGCATGGATTCAGCCAAACCCTGACCAGCTCTCTGAGCAGACTTCAGCTGACAGTCACAACTGATTTGAGCTAGTTGTGGCTGTACTGCTAGCACACATCAAGGGTCAAGTAAAATCCCTGTTCTCTGTATCCTCTTAGCTGTCCTTTCCCAATGCCTGAGGCTTCTCACGGGAAGGAAGAACTTTTCTGTCTTTTCCAGACTTGACGGTGGGATCCCGGATGGAGTCTGCAAGACAGATCCCCTCGCTTGAGAGTGCAAGCGTGACAGTCGCTGGGGGAACAGGAGCACAAGACCTGGCCTAAAACACCAGCAAGAGCTGGTGACAATGGTGTGCATGGAATGGTGGCTGTTATTTGAAGTTATGAGTACAGAAGCTCATGTCTGAACCTTGAACCTACCACCCAGTTTCCTTTCAAGGATGATTTTCGAAAGCCTTTGCATTGAATGGCATTGTCAGAGGGCCATTTCAGAAATGTGGCCTCATATTTTTAGATGCTTTTCCTAAGCTGCCAAGAAGATGGAATGGGAACTTGAACGTGTAAACAACCCATATGTTAGGGGAAGGTTGTGAACATGTGTTGGGCTTACTTTCCTGGGGCATAATTATTACAGATACTTAAGTAGCAGAGTGGTTGCACAATACCTTAATTACTATGTTTAGATGAAGCCTGTTCATTGTAGGAGTCATACTCTGTGGCTCTACTTTCCCTTCAAGGTGTAATTTGAACAGTCATTGCTGCGATGCATGGGTGGCCAGCATGCACTAAAGTTTTCTGTATGGTTCATACAGTTGATAAATGGGTATTCTTCACCCTACCTTTCAAGGCACAGCAGTCTGTGCACTCGTGGTCTCTTGTGTAAAAGGCGCCAATCCTTTGAAGTAGAAAGAAGGCAGATTAAGATGCATGTGCAATGGGGACATGGTGATTCCTCTTACAGGCATCTTTTGGTTGTTTCCTCTTTATACCTGAAACATATGCACACCTGCACATACTTGTGTGACCGAATCTGATCGGTATCCAGATTGTTAGGGGAGCAGAAGGAAATTTTCAGATGAATCTGAGCGACATTCTGGGGAAGGTGCACTACAAATACATCTAGTACCTGGTGGTACACCCGAGTCCACTGTTTGTTTTACTTTTTAAAGTCTGAAGAAAATGAAAGAAAAAAAGAGAGAAAGAACAGAGGTGGCTTCAGTTTCACATAAACCCCACGATGCAGATCTAGGAGAGGGGGGTCATTCTACCTAGCTTCAGGGGTCTGCAATCTAAGGTTGCTGCTTGGTGCCAACATAACTAATGGTGAGAAGGGGGCATTGTAGGAAGTGATGTCTGTAAAATTCTTCCCCGTCTTCAGGGACTTGTCTCACCCCAACAGCAAACCTGCTGGTAGGGGAGGAGTTTACAGTCCTTGTCCTTTCTCATCAGTCTTTGGTAAAATTAAATGTATAAACCAAGGAACTTCATCCCCATTTCAATCTCTAACTCAGCACTAGGGATGCTGAAACATCCGAGGATGCTGGAAGAGTATATCTGGAAATAGAAGATTGTCCAGTGGTTTCTCACTTCTCAACCTTGGAGAGCAATTGGCCAGAGCTGTGTCATGGGAAATAAGGAATTTGGGGAGGGGGATCAGTAGACACAAAAGAATGCAAATGAGCTGTGGCCAACATTTCCTAACATGAGGTACCCATGACTGGAGTACCTGTGTTGGACCTCAAGGACTTATTCCAGCTTCTCCCACACTGGAAACATTCAAAACCCACCTGGATGCTGTCCTATGCAACCTGCTGTAGGTGACCCTGCTCTGGCAGGGTGGTTGGACTTGATGATCTCCAGAGGTCCCTTCCAACCCTGACCATTCTGTGATTCTCTCAGTCACGTTAATGCTGTCGGCCGCAAGCAGTCCCACTCTTAGCCATCTCTTAGGCTCATTCAGAGGAGCTTAACACCTACCATTTTGTTGCTTTCTCTGGACCCAGTCCCGGCTCAGTATCCCAAAATGTGCTATTTCTTAGACCACAGATAGGTTAGAAGTGCTTCCCTTTGGGGCCCCTCACTGGGAACATGTCTTCTGGATCCTACTGTGTGGCATAAGCCTAAACTAAATATTAGTGTCTCACTTCATCTCATGCTGCAAGCTCAGCTGGCTCTTCCCCCAGCTATTTTTTTTTCTAGCTGAACGAATAAACAAAGCCACCCAGTTTAAATGCCTCTGTTACAATTTTTATCTGAGCAAGAAAACATTTCCCAGTAGCTCTAGCCACGTGCATAAGAGTAAGGACCTGTGGCAATTAGCAAGTACGGGGAGAGAATATTGGGTCATGTTGAGGCAGGTTTTTCATTAATTGTATAGGGGCAACAATTAGAAGAGGCAGGAGACTCATTAGATACGCTAATCCCCCAGAGTAGGCAGTGGATTGCAGAACAGCCATCCAATCCAAATGATTGCTCATAGCTCATGGTGTGCCTGAAGTGAAAAAATCCTCACCCTCTTCTGAGAGAAAACTTGTATGGGTGCACATCAGTGATGAGGGAAGCAGTGTGGGATCTCTACTTCTAGTCATAGCCCTCAGCTTCTGCAAAGGAAAGGGATTCCGGTGAAAAGACTGCTACCAGTACTTCACTGATGATTTTATTTGTTCCTCCTCCCCTTGTCCCCTAGCCCCCAGATCTTGGCTCTGTGTTGACATTCACAAACCGCAGTGCTGGCAGCTCTCACAAGCAGGGCAGATGCAGTCAGCTGGGATATGAGGAGAAGCACATGACATACAAGGAGATGCTGAGGGAGCTGGGTGTGCTCAGCCTGGAGAAGACAAAGATGCGTATGTACAGGGGGAACGTAGCTGCTGTCTGCCTCTGCCGAGGGGGGGACTACACAGAAGATAAAGTCACACTCTTCTCCACGCTTAACAAGGACAACTCCTTCAGCTTCTCTCCTCATATGCCATCTGGTCCAGGCCCTGGCCATCTTGGTGGCATCTGATGGACTTTGTCCAGTTTATGGATACCTCTTGTGCACTGACAGGACTCAAAACTGGACACAGCCCTTCAGATGCAGCCTCATCAGTGTGAAGCAGAGAGGAATAATAACTTCTCTCATTCTTCTGGCTGTACTTTTGCTAGTGTTAACTGAGATACAACTGGGCTTCACAGCTGTGAAGGCACACTGCTGAATCATGTTCAACTTCTTGTCCACCTCAGGCCCTATTCCACAGAGCCGCTTCCCAGTCAGCAAGCGCCCAGCTTGTCCTGGTGCCAGGGTGCAGGAGTCTGCCCTTGCCTTGGTTAAACTTCCTAAGATTCCTTCTGGCACAGTACTCCAGCCCATTGCACTCCCTCTGAATGACACCCCTCCCTGCCTGCCAGCACATCAGCTGCTCCCCCCAGTTTGGTGTCGTCCCTGAAACTGGACAGAGTATGTTCAGTCTCATAAATCCAGCTGATGAACAAGATGGTTTCTCTTGTTCTAAAGGCCCTAAAAACTCACAAGATCTAAAAGAGGTAATAAATGCCTTTAGAACAAACAAGTTTTCCTGCAAAATGGGAAAGAAATTTCTACCTTCTGGAGATATTTTAAATAAAATACTGAGATTTTCTCAGAGCCCCAGGATCCTGGGGCCTCAGGGTTTCAGAGGTTGCAGGAAATACCATGAGACCTCATTACATGTTAACGCTTAAGCTTATGGTATAACTACATGCCTTTTGGTGTTTTGTAGCTCAATAGTCACCTGTTCTTGTGGGCTTACTATTTATCCCTAATATATTGCACATGGGCTACAGTGATGTGCAGTAGGGTCACAGGAAGGTGAAAGTTGTTTACTACGCCTCTGCCCTGCCCAGAACTGGTTCCTGTGATTTCCACTGGACGGGCTGTTTTGGTTTTTTTTTTTTTTTTTTCTCCATGGAAGAGCTCTCTGGGAAGACTCAGTGCTGCTGTTTTGACGCTCCAGTTCTCTGGGATCTTTGCTCTTTTTTTTTGTCCTGAAAGAGGCTAATATTACCAATGGGCTTATTTGTATGCCTCTGCAAGAGCAACATGTTGGCTTATCATGAAGCCAATGAGGGGTACACTACCAAGGACACTCCAAAAGGAATTGTCTTTGCATGTCCTCAGACAGACTTTCTCAGTGCCCGAGGCAGTGGCCACAGTTAGGACTTCCACATGAAAAAGGCAAGCAGAACTATTGCTTGAGAGAGAGATGTGGAACACAACTTGCTTGAACATTGGTTGACCATAGCTAAGTATGGAGGATGATGCTGCATCTATGGATGCTAGTGAGCTTTCCAAGTGCCTGGCTGGTGTGTCTTCCCCAGAAGTAAACAGACTATCAAATCTGGAGTCAGGAAGGAATTTCAAGTCAAATTGGCTGGCAAAAGCAGGGTTGGGTTAGTTGTTGTTTTGTCTTCTGTTCCAGGGATGTGATCTATTTACTAGGCACACATGGGAATGTCACTTACCAAACTCTGCTCCCTTGCAGGCATCAAGGACATTAGCAATAACATTCAGCTCTCTTGCTGTCTTTCTAGAGTAGGAATTTCTGTTGCTTTTGGGGTAGGTCTTTTTGGTAGAGAATCTTAAGCTTGCTTAAGAGCATTAGAGTTGCTCTATAGCTCGTGGAGTACAACCCTGTGTCTTATCAGGACTGAATGACTGCTCAGTGTTTGCCTCTGACTGCGGGAGGCTGGATGAGACTGCCTGAGAGCTCCTGCTCTATGTTCTACAACAAACGAAGCAGAGCATATCACCCTCTTGTATCACGGACAAGTGCTGCTCTTCTGAAGCAAGTTCCATCAGGAAAAGTTGTATCTAGAGGGTCCTCAAGACCAAGCTACCAAGATCCATTGACCAACCCCTGTTGAATTACTGCAACAGGAACAAGAAGTACTGTTTGCTCTCTCATTACAAACACATAACCTGCTAGCAAAATTTTGTCCTAGGTTCTAGACCATTTCCCAGCTGTCTGCTGGGATTGGAATGCCTATTTTAATGGCTTCTAGAACAGATCCTCTCACAGATTTGGTCCAGATGGAGTAAAAAATACACTGGAGAATGTATAAACCCCCTGCGTAAGAGGTATGCCACCAAGTTGCCAGACTGACTGTTCCCAGGCTGTCTACACATCCTCATTGCCACCGAAAAAGCCCAGATGCTTCTTTGAAAGGCAAACAGGTATATGGCAGACTCCATCTTGTGTAACACCTAATAGAAAGTCTGAGCCACCTCCCAAAAGATGAGTGTCATGTCTCCCCACCTTTGATAAAACATTGTTGACAAATAGCAGGTTTGCCATAATTAGAAGCATAATAACTAGGAAGTGCAGTTCAGAACCAATTCAGGCGTCTAACTCTCTCCAGCTGCTATTAAAGCTGATGTCTCAGGCAATCAGTTGCAAATGGGTATTATTTTCTAATTGAATCCACAGCTCCCTACATGTGAGTTGTGAATGAATGAGGTAAACACACGTGCAGCCAGCAAAACTCACAGCTGGCTGTCATTCCTTCAGTGCCACTAACATGTCCCTCATTCATCCCAGAAGCTGTGGGGACCTCGCTACAGTTATCTAGAGAAATTGCATCTGCTTTACTTCTGATGTTTTCGTTAAGGGCCTGCTTAAAGCTGCATAGGCGTTCTGCAGGCACAGGGGACTTTCAAACACACACCCAGGGTGAATATCTGCCAGCCGTGCAAAAGGGCTGAGCTGGGAAATGTGAAATAGCTATTCCAGCACAATAAATCACTCCACCTGCTTTATCTGGTCTGGGCTCCAGCCTTCATTCTGGTGGAGGCTGTCCTGTCTTGCCAAAACCCTGTCAGAAAGGAAGTTGCAAGAGACATCACAGGGTTAGAGTCCCAGATCGAGCACTGTGGGGAGATTAGCAGCACTGGACTGGCCTTCCCTGCTTCCTGGAGTGCCCTGGACATACCCCACAGGACATCTGTCAGTGCATTCTGTACATGTGAATGGATAGAGATGTTCTTCACTCCTGGTAGAGTTGTGATGCCTGTGTGGAGGATGGGCTGTAGGGTTAGCGTCCCCTGATTCTTGCAAGTGCCTCATCCCTTCTGGGAGTGGTTCAGAGCAAAGGTATCATGTCTCTGGGACCCAATAAGCATAATACAGTAATATTTGACCAGAACACAAGGAAGGATGAAGATTTCATTAGAAGCAGGTGGTAGGGCTGCTTCTGAGAAGATTTCATATGTAGTGTGCCTTTCTCCCTCCCATGACAATTATTTGCTTGAGATGCTAAATGATGGAGGACTCTCCATACTCCCCAGGTACTCCACTACATTGTTTAGAAAACCTTTGACTTTGCTGTCAGCCTGCATTTGTCTGCTATCCATGTCCAACCTCTAGATTCTGTTTTGTGTTTGCCTATAAATTAGAAACCTCAGCTGTCAGAAACCTTCCTTCCGTACGGATGCATGTAGAGGCATGAGGTCTCTTTCTAAGCTTAACAGATGAGCCTCATCCACATCCCATTGGGAGAGATGCTACCCAGACTGCATCCTACCATTCTTGCCCCTTTTCACCTGAATGCTTTCTGTGAGTCAGCAAGCACTGTGTGACTCAATGAAAGCACACATAGGGCAAAACAGCCATGAACTAAATTCAGTGCTTGCTAAAGAACGTGCAGGTGTTATTCTGGGGATCAACAAGCCTTCTAATGATGATACTGGATGGATTCTGGCCAGAAAGGTGTGCTGTGCTGAAGGAAGGTGGGAGGAGGACCTGGGAGCAACACAGCAGGATTTGGAAAGAAGAGTTGGCTCCACAGAGGAGGAGGATTCACAGGATTCACAGCAGAGCAACAAGAAGGTACTAGAGGAGGATTGAGCCTGGGAGCACCCCTAAATGGGATAGCTGTATGTTGTGGAGGCACCAAACAGTACAGTAACTTGCCCCTTGGATTTTTCCTCTCCAGTTCAGCTGTGAGGTGCTACCATTGCTCTGAAATGGTCAGACAGACCAGCTCTCATGGTACCATAGGGCCTGGCAGGCTTGTTAAAGTCAGAGCGCGAGGTGCCCCACAAACAGGGAGCAGGGCCAGAGAAATCCACAGGAAAACCCTCCCCATTTTCAGAGAAGAGGGTCAAGGTAGAGAAAGACATACTGAAATGGCTGGGATAGTGAGATACTGATGCAAAGGACCTGATGCAATCACCTCATCACAGTTCCTGTTCCTCCTGGCTTGTGTGAGTGTTTCCTCAATGCATGAGACATACACTCAGAGGGTGACACCACTCCTTTCTCTACCCTTCCCATGCCCAGGAGCACTTCTGACCGTGAGAAAGTTCTGACATGCAAAGAAGACTCCTGTAACAACGCCTTGCTTGCTGTCAGCTGAAAGCAAGTGACACCCTCTCTAATGACTAGTTTCAGAAAGAAAGCAAATACACAAGGATGCGCTCACCTGTCCCAGGTGATCACTGCTGTCTCCCACGGGTGGAATTGGTGGGGCTTTTCAGCACATGTGTTGCCAGCTGTATCAACAAGGTCAGGACACATCCCAGCTGGGGGAACAGAGGGGCCTTAGGGACCTTTGCCCTGGCAGATACTGCTCTGAATATTGTGCATCTGGACAACGCTTATGTAGTGCAGGGTTATTTCCTGGAGGCTTCCCAGTTCTTTGGTACAAAGGTGCAAAAACCCTTCAAGATCATCCACCAGTGGGGAATGGAGCAAAAATTAGCTCCAAAGGTTTCTTTCTCCCTATTTTTCAAGGTTGCTGCCCCGTAGACTAGAGCCAGTGCACACACTGAAGACCGTAATGCCACCTGTGCTTCCCACCCCCCTGTACTTGGCAAATTGCCCCATGGGAACCTCTGGCTGGCAGAAGGTGACAAAGCCATGTTGCACATGTGAGGGTGGTTTGGGAGCCTGGCTCGCAGCATCCAGAGGGAGTGTCTGCCACCGTCGATAGCATTTCCAAAGAAAGGAGCCAAATCCACCCACATGGGTCACGGAGACTGTGTCTTCTGCCACACGCCTTCCCTCTCGCCCAGCCCTGGCAGGGCCCCATCGTTCCTCACGTGTTGCCCTGCGTGCTGAGGAGACCCGCCAATGCCTACCAGGCTCCGTGCCCCATGAATCTGGCTTCAGATCCAAAACATCTGTCCAATCCAGGTATTCTGGGGGAAGGACTGGGATGTGGGCTTTGATTTGATTTGACAGGAGGAGCAGGAATTGTAAGGTCAGCTAGAAATCTGCAGATCCTCATAATGCTATCAAGAGGGTATATTAAAAAAAAAAATAAAATCAGTAGCATGTAGGCTTGTGGTTCATGGAAAATACAAAATAGAAGAGGTTTTCTGGTCCAATTCTGTGATTTTTTTTTTCCCATTCTCCAGACTTCCCATGTTTGTTTTCCCCATGGCCACAGCTTTGTAATTCTCTGCAGAAGTAAAATCGTCATTATTTCAGCATCCCCTCCAGATGCATCAGCCTTTGCTCCAGCCTCAGAGGCTGGTAGGCACTTAAGACATGGAGAGAGCCCAGAGTAAAGCCTGAGCAGCTGGCTTCCAATGTTTATTCATCTTCTCAAACCATGAGGCTTTTAAAGAGATCTTCCTTGAGCTCCATTCAGGGACAGTTGGTCTTCCAGAGATCCCCATGTGGCTTCTCTTGCTTTGGGTGTGAACTCGAAACTCTTCTTTTAGGGAGGGTGTATGTACTTCAGAAGCTAAGCTAGTAATTACGTTAAAGGTTTACAGTGCTGGTCTTCTTTCTGCAGAGGGGGCCACACGTGTGTACAGCGGCAGCCAGGACTGTTGACAGGAACAGAGACCATAGAAGTGGGCAGGAGAAACAGTGGGATCACTGACAGCAGCAATATCTCCCTCAGAAATTTAGATCCAGATCCACCAGTGCCCTTAACTACGAGTTTAAATTTAAGCATCTGAGTCAATTAAAGACAAGCCCATTCCCTAATGAGCTGCATAACATGGTCCAGCAGAGCTTGAAGTGGCATGTCACACTGCTCTCTACTTTCCACAGAAAGCAGGGCATAGGGTAAGAAAATCCTCAGCATCAGTATACAAAACTGTAAGATCTCAGAAATCCCATTTTTTTGGTTTAATTTGGCTGAGGAAATATCAGTAAAGAGGTGAGGGACTGTTGAACATGACATCCAAGGCCTTTGCCTGTCCAGTGCTTCCCCCATCTTTGGGGTGTCCTGCTACCATGGCAATTGGGAACAGTTTCTCAAGACTGGAAGAAAGCAAGTGCCACTCCTGTCTTCAGGAAGGTCAAAAAGGAAGATGTGGGGAACTACAGGCCGGCCAGCCCCACCTCAACTAATCTTGGAAATCATTTCCAGGATGCAGTGCTGGGAGCAGTTAATGGTGGACACCAAGGGATGAAATTTGGGAAGCTGGGATTCTGGGGAACTGCTCTCAAATGGTTGGGCCTTCCTGCTGTCCTGGGAGAGTGTCAAATCCTGCAGTGTGTATGAAGAGTTCAGAGGAAATGTCATCTCTGCTTTGCCTCCCCGACACCTTATTCCCGGGGCTGAGGCATGACCACTGCTCTGCTGTGTGCTCTGGCAGATGCAGCAGGTCATCATGGGAAGAGGGGCAGTGCTTGGGGGTGCTTTCAGACAGCTGGACGTCAGGAGAGCAACCTGACAAGCACCTTCTCAGAGGACTTCCAAGATGCCTAACAAACTCATCAGTCAGCTCTCCACAGCTGTTTGTCCACATGTCATATGTGAAAAACTAGCCAGGTGCCGTATCTTGGTGGTTTTGGTGCTTCTGTTGCAGTCTTTTCTAACTTTTCCTTCAAAGACCTCCTCTGCATCCAGTGGCTTTCCTGAAAAGATGATGGGTTTTCCAGCACTGGGGGGGGTAGAGATAGAACAAGAAACTGAACCTGAGTTTCCTCTGCCAGCCCTTTCCCAGGCTGCGTGGGGAACCTGAAACACACACACCAGACCGGGATTTAGCCTTCTAGCTGGGCACAGAAGAACCACTCCTGCAGGTGAAGGAGTGATCACCTCTCCTAAGAGGACAGGCTGAGACAGTTGGGGTTGTTCAGCCTGGAGGAGAGAAGGGCTCAAGGAGACCTTATTGTGGCCTTCCAATACTTAAAGGGGGCTCATAAGAAAGATGGGGACAGAGTTTTTAATAGGGCCTGTAGTGACAGGACAAGGGGTAATGGTTTTAAATCAAAAGAGGGTCGATTCAGACTAGATATAAGGAAGAAATTTTTTACAAGGGTGGTAAAACACTGGAACAGGTTGCCCGGAGAGGTGGTAGATGCCTCATGCCTGGAAACATTCAAGGTCAGGTTGGATGGAGCTCTGAGTAACCTGATCTAGTTGAAGATGACCCTTCTCATTGCAGGGTGGTTGGACTAGATGACCTTCAGAGGTCTCTTCCAACCCAAACTATTATATGATTTTCTCTCTGTCCATTTGCATCACTCAAAACTTAGAAGCCTTCCTGTTTATCCCACATTAAGCAATCATCTCCTGGTTTTGTTTTGGAAGGTCCTTTCTTCTCAGCTACCCTGTCCTTGCAGGGCCATTAGCTGGGCAGCCTGCACTTTTGCTGATTTACTAGACAATGTTTTGAAGCTGAATTACTGGCTCTGTGCTACCTGCTGCCCTGCCAGCAGCAGGGTGGTACTGAGCAGTGCTTGCCCACAGATCCAAGGGACATGGATGGCACTTCCCCCCACTCCCCGCAGGCTTTGTGTTGGCTGAATCTAGTGAGTACGAGGATGCTGTTACCTATTCTGACTACTGTACTGGCAGAGCGAGCTGGCTGTGCAGACCTGGTACCTCTCTGCTTCCTTTGGGGAACATGATCTGGCAGTGGTGGTGCTAAAAGAGCATCAGCCAGAGAAAAGACAGTGCGAGAGACAGCTTTTGTAAAACATCCTGTGACCCACATTGCAGCCTGCTTACAGAGACGGAAGGTGTCCGACACCACCACAGTTAGGATCGTGTTTCTGCCTTTTCTTTCACAGGCACACTAGTGCACACACAAAAACTTGTTATGCAGGAATCAATGTTCCTGGCATTTTCAGACCTGCCTCCATCACCAAATGACAACACATATGACACTCCCCCACCCCCAATCCCATGCATGCAATTCCAAGAAAACCCTGAAGATTTTCAGTGGGAAGGAAATGTTGATGTTTCAGCTGAAATGTAGACATATTTCAGACAGAAAAAAAAAAAGGCATTTCAGAGCTACATAGAAGTATCCCATGGAAAAGCCATCATTTTTGACAAAAACAAAACCAAACCCACCTTATTTTGGCAGAAAAAAAGCCAGTGAAGACCATGTTGAACAATGCAGACAGCCGGTACCACATTTCTCAGCAGACATCATCATTTCCAGTCCTAGACTTCATTTTTAAGAACTCAGCCAGGTGAGAGCGTGCTGCAACTAACATCCCTAGATAAAATAAAGAGGTGGTGGACAGTGCTGGACTTGGAAAAGATCTTCAAGTAAATTGGCCCTGGTTTCTTTTAATTTGCTTGTACCGGGAATGGGGGCAGACACTGCAGGTGTAGGCCCCTAGGGATTAATAAGGTGCAAATCTTCCCATGAGGGGTTTCTCAGCTGCACTTAACCAAGCAAAAACAAAGATGTGGAGCTCAGCCAGGAGCCCTTTAAAAATACTTTGTCCCCCTTCAGTTATAAACCCATTCTCCCTTCTTGTTGCACACTGTTGAGCATTCACCCATCTCCCTGCTCCAGCACCGATTTGATCTGTGTTGACCAAATTCTGTGCAAAATTTTGAGTCAAATTTGTCCTTTGTTTCTCAGCCCCTCCCACCCCCTGACTGCTTTTGAGTTGAATGCTGGTTTTGAGCACCTGTTGTTGGTAAGACAACCCAGCTGTTGTCCATGTGCCTCGATGAGCTGAAATGTCTTCACCAAAATGAAAAAAAACAACTTTTTCATTAAGAAGTCATGCCATATTTAGTTAAGACTTTCATGTAGTACCAAGATTTACTGCTGGAAATCACCAGCCCACCATATCCATCTTCTTTGTCTCATTTTGCATGTCAGGATCTTGAATCTTATCAGGAGAGCAATTTGTGACAAAAATCTCAAGAGAATGGGGACAGAACATGTCACTGGAGTCTTACTGAAAAAAAACAGCAAGGCTTCATGTTCAGGGGAAGCATCATTCCTCTGACAGTTAATTTTGGTGTGAATCAGAGCTAACAATAATAATATTTTTTTATTTTATTTTCTGGTTTTTCCTTTTAACTGTCCCTTGTCTTCCTTGCAGGATTTCTTCTGTACATGTCTCCCCCAAAGGCAGAGATCTGGCAGTGACTGCCAAAGATTGCAACCGTGTGCTAACCCAGTTTTGTATTTGGTGAACCTTTTGTGAACCAAAAACCATTTCAGATTTCTCAGTGAATATACATTTTTTAAAGAAGCTGAGTAGCTCTCTACATATACCTGAGGTGTCATCAGCACACACAAACACACCCCTGCACACCGATAATGCACAGGTACTCGTACAGTACTCATTAGAGAGAGCTATTTTCAGATGCACAGAGGTTTATTACGAACGGTGGAAAATAAAATAAACAACTATTAAGAGCAACCCAGTAGAGCTCTATTAACTCTGCAGGAAATATTTGTCCTTTCTGACAGAATGATAGGTTTATACTAATGCTCAAGCCAGTCTGCTAATACAATCATTTTGTTTCCACAGCTCATTTCCATGATAATTTTAGGGCCAACGTTTTGCTGCTTAGATTTCATTTTCTCACCCATTCAACCCCATCCTTTAGGTTAGATGTGGGCAGCTCACAGGTTTGTAAAATTACGGAAGGGTTTAGGTGGGAAGGGAGGTCTGGGGGTCTCTGTGCTCCTCCTCTCCTCCACACCCTCACAGCCAGGTCAGGTCTGATGGTGGGTGGTCCCCAAGGATGGACATGCCACCATGCCTCCAGGCCCTGATCCAGGGCTGCCCTGCTCTCCTGGGACAGATTTGTCTCTTCCGACGCCATCAGCGTTTGCCTTACTTCATGTCTTTGCCCTGATCTCAGCTGGCCTCTTGAGCATGGGCTGCTCCCTTCTCTTCTACACCAAACAGCTCTGACTGGGCTGTCTTTCACCTCCTTTCTTTTGACTCGGGGGAGAGGAACTATGGGGTTGTCCTAGCACAAGGTAGACTGGGAAATTCCCAGATTTATTGGGAAAAGGAGAAGCAAGGAATGGCAGAGAGACCATGACTGAAATCTGGTCAGTAGTCTGAAGATCTGAACCCAAACTGCATTAAATCTTCCACTTGTATCTGGGCGTGCTATATTTTCCCATTTGGACAGCTCTGTATATAGCCTGATTTTTCTAATACGTGAATCATCTAGGTACGCTTGTTAAAAATGAGGTCATTTAATTGAAATGCTAAATATGGCCTAGGATTCAATTTCTATTTTTACCACATCTGTGCTTAGGACAAATAACATTTTCCCCTCCCTTGATGGTGAGCAGAAGGCTTGCTCAGGACACATTGCATGGGAGTTTTTCTATGACTTAACAGAGCGAGCACTAATAGAAAATTCACCACTCCAGTTTTGTGTAAGATCTCCACTGCTGCGCTGTTTTGGGTTTTTTTTAACATTTCAAGCCCAGGTTTCACTTTTGACTGTAAAAGAAACCAAATTGTATTGGGAAAAAAAAAAAAAGCAGAAGAGCACCTCAAACCACATACAGTCGTGTACACTCAGACCTCCCTGCTTGACTGGACAGACCATATCTGGCTAATGGTGACTGACAAGTCTGTGAAACTCGAGTTGGGAAAGGAAGTTGGGTGACTATTTTTATATGACTCCTTTCTTGCTCACTCGCTGAAAACACAATGTCCTCTTGATGCAGAAAAGCTGCCTTGCCATCAGAAATGGGCGTACGTTGCACACGTTGTACGGATGGGCTCTGTGCCCAGGGAGGGGTGGATATCAACTAGGCCAATGTCAGACAGGCTTGTTGGCTGGGTGGGACAAGCGCCTGTTGACTCTCGAGAAAGAACAAACAAAAGATCAATAAAAGTGACAGGCATCTAACCTAGTGCGTGAGACACATGGGGAGAGAAGGGTACCATCAAATGGAACATTTCCAGCCCAGATCCTCAGCACTTCTCTGAAACCTTTGGAATCTCTCTAGATCACTGGCAGGACCAAGGCCCTGCCATAGCAGCTACCAAGCAGGAATAAACCCTCCAGGAGGAGACCGTCAACAGGGTCTTGATGTCCTCAGATTTAGACAGATTTTTGCATTTGCAGCAGGAGAGTCTTAAATTCAATGAAGGCCAAACCCAGACAGCTCATCCAGACAACGGTATTGGAGGAATCACAGCCCAAATGTTGAAGAGGGGCTTGCATAAAAATTAGTGCAACTAAGTCTGGAGCATGTGCAACTTGCTCCCACAGCTGAATATTCTGAAATCAAACCAAGCTCTGTTACCCAGGTAAAACCTGAGCATCTCATCTACTTGCTTCTGTGCATCAGAGTGCAGATGGACAATGGAGGGGGATGAGAGAATGTGGACTTCTCTCCTGCCCAGGTCTGCAGGGTTTCTTCCCTTTAACCGGGCTAGTTCCCTCTGCTTCTCACAACAGCGACCTCTCAGATAAAGGTGATTAAGGGAAGACGCTAAATAAAGAAACCACTTGAGTGGGTAGAAAGACCAAAAGACCAAAGTGTTGGAGATGTCTTCCCAGGTGATGCATGGACACTCAAGCTCATCATGACAAACCTGATTTCTTGCGCAGGAGCCATGATGAGCCCTCTTTCTTGGAAAGAAGAGCCGTTAAAACTCTTGGATCATAATGCATTTCTTCTCATTCTCTTCTGCCCTGTGCATATTTACCCTTTACCTATATATCCTGTACATAACTCCTGCTGCTGTGATCAGAGGCATCTGCAAATGTACAGATGCAGACGAACAGCAAATCCAGCCCTCCTGCAGGTAACAGGAATTTCCACCCCAGCAACAGCAACTTTATTAATTCGCCGAATCACATTGGCTCAGGATTAATTACGTAAACCATGATAGCACGCATGGGCTTTACAAGCTTGTTAATGATTCATGTGCATTTTAGCCTCTGGGAAGAAAAAGTCAACAGGAGGCCAGGATGGTGCCTCCAAATCAGAGGGGCAGTTCAGGCAAAAAGGTGTAACTTTCTTCTCTGCCTCCTCGCATTAGCAATACATCTTGCTCCTGGGGACTTTTCCATGGGGCTCACAGATACACTCCAAGATAAAGGGAGTTTTTTTTCTGGGCGGTTTTGTTTGTAGTCTTACGACATTGCTACTTGGAGTTGGAGGGAATTTTCTTCATAGGCAGGAAGTCCTGTGTAGGTCTGTAGTATTCCCAGGTCAACATCACATGGCCACACGTTGATGTGAGACCAGCACTACTCAGCTCATCCATCCTGTCTCTACAAAGGACCGGGAGAAAAAAGCCTAGCGAAAAGAAGAAACATAGGGCTAGCATGTTCTGATACTATCCCAGGGTACTGTCCTGGCCTCCAGGTGTGTGGAACTGAGGGAATTCCTGAAGCAGAGACTCTGTCTTTGCAATTAATAGCCCTTGATGGATTTTTCTGTCATGAATTTGTTTAATTGCTCTTTGAACTTGTGTGAGCTTTTAGCGTGCACAACATCCTGTGGTTCAGTGTGTCCATGCTCTAACTATGCACTGTGGAAAGATGTCCCTTCTTTGGAAACTGTCATCTAGTGTCATTTGCTTATCCCGGCCCCTGTACCATCCTGGCTCATCAACATGTGAGCCAAGAAGCACAGGCCCGGGTGCGCTTCCCTCTGTGACTCTCCTTTAAGAAATTAGCCATACACACACGCAAAAGACACCGCTGGATCCAAGCTTAATTTTATATGGCAGGGAAAGACAACAGATTTTTAAGACAATTGATCAGTTTTGCCAGCTTGGAGCTGGACATCGCTGTGGGTGTGATTCAGGCACATGCTAAGAGTGTGCATAGCTCTGAGTCTAGAATTTCTGTTGTGGTCCTACCGTCTAAGTCCAGTTTTGTAACAGCAATCAGCTTGTGGAATGAGCTTGTCCAGGATAGAATCACCAGAATATTCATAGATACTAGAGGAGACAATCTTTGAGCCGTGAAGAAATTGAATAGCAATGAAACATTTTATTAAAAACAATCTCTTCTGAAGGCAGCCCAACTCCTAGACCACATGTCTGGGACCGTATAGAGAGTCTTGGTAGGTCACTGCACTTGCAACCTCTGCAATTGTTGCCATAACATCAGTCAGAATCCTCACATCCATGGTTTGCTGATGGCAGATTGAAAAGGTACATGATAGGTGATTTGAAATCATTGATAAGGATAATGATTGTGGCTTAATCCTCTGTTTGCAGACAAAACCTCACACCTTACTGGTGCCATCAGCTACAAGCAACCCCTGGACACTAGATGCAATGCACTGTGTGGGAGTACTGTGCCAAGTGCAAAGCTGAGCTGCTGCAATGCTCTGTCCTGTCCTCATCAGGTTAGGAGTAGGATCAGGCAAAGAGAAAGACCTACCTTAGAAAGAGATTCATCAAACCAGCCTAAAAATCCATCCTCTTTGGAAAGGTGATTTTCTGGTGTAGTTAAAATGATCAGCCTGGCTGACAGTGGGTTTTTTTTCTGTTTCACAGGTTGCCTTCATTAAATACATTGATGTCCTCCATGTCCTTGGCTTCCTCTCCACCTGGTTTCTCTGTCCTTTCATTGTTTTATAAGCCGTTGCATGGTTTGGCATAAAACTTGTTGTAACTCCTAATCCATTTGCACAATTTAGGAGGTTTTACCATGTCGCTGAAGGTGATTCATCCATCAAATGAGCTTTTGGGGCTTTCTGGGGTCACCTTTAAGGTTCATGCCCTGTTGACCTGCATTTTTTTATTTCTCTTAGTCGTAAAGGAAAGAATGGACCATTACTGCTTAATGTGTCTATAGCAGCTCCCAAGATTAATGTCTTGAAGTGGCAAGAAACTTCTGTGATGTTTTCTAACTGGCTGCATTATGTATGTAGCAGCTGCTCTGCGTTTTCTCCACATCCTGCGTGGCTGACTTGCCCTGCCTGTTAAATCTGATGCACCCAAGGCTCTTTACTAGAGTCTGAGTGAGCTGTGCAAGGACAACTGCATTTTGTGGGCTTGGGTTTTAGGGACTTTAGCTTCTGTTTTTAACAATTCAATTGTTTTTCAAATAGGTTTGCAAAAGCTGTGCTGACTAAGCTGTGTCACAGGCAGGATGAGCTATGCCAGGGAGAACAGGAGATGTTCAATTTGGGGGATTTCCTCTTCTGTCCCCTGGCCAGGCTAGTGTGCCCACCTCATCCTGAGCTCCTGCCTAACTCCCACAGAAATTTAAAAACAGGGGTTTGAAAAGTGGCCTCACTAAGAACAGGGTAAAGGACAATCGTCATGTGAGAACAACCCTCAGCCTCTCTGCATTTCTGAAGTTGGAGTAGTTGCGCTTACTGGAACAGATTGGGATAGTGGGGTAAAGAGTCAGAGTCTGACTTACTTGAAATCACCCAACAAGCCGGAGTGCTGTCCTCAAACAAGCCAAGGCTTCTCATTTCAGCCAGCTCTGGTTGTTTATATTGTTGTCTGACCCAAAGCAACATAGGCTAGCAGTAGAGATACCCCAGCTGTAGCCAGGGAAACCAGTTTAATTGCATTAATAATAAACCGTGAAAGAAGACTTGCATGGAAACCAAAGTGTTGGTTAATTGAGTGAGTCTTCTGCTGGTCTGAAGAATGCTAAATTAGCCATCTCTTCCTGGCTTGTCTTCTCTGGCAGGTCAACGTGGTTTGTAACTTGAGTAACACCTCCAGCCTGGGTCCCATCTGCAATGCAAGCCTCTTTGACTGAAGTGTGGTGGTGCTTGACTGTGATATGCTAAAGGCTAGCCTCCAGCTAAGCTGGTTTAACATCACAAACCCACTGTCTCAGCCCAGGGCTCAACACCCTTATACTGGTGTGAACACCTGTGTGGAAGGTCAAGTCCCAGTAGCTCCTCAGATGCTTAGTAAATCTAGACTTGATCTTGCTAAAGGTCTCACACGAGATGGGTAATACCAAACAGCCAATGTCTCAAAGCAGGACAACCAAAATCCTGTTGTGGCTGATGCAGAGGAGCAGATATCTGCATCAGATGATTCATCTGAACTGTCTTAGGCAGATGAATCACTGGCTGGCAGTGGCTGGATCTCTCCCTTGCCTATGACATGTGAGATGGCAGTTGCAGCCTGGGCCTTCAATGAGCCCTGTGTCCACAGATGGACCTTTCTGGTCTCCTGGGAGAGGCTGGACTACCTGTGCTTTGCTGCCCTGGGAGACAGCAGCAGCCTCCAGCTCCCAGCCATGACTTATTTCTGGGTACTGCCTTGAGGACACCTCTGCCCATGATGTGGTTTCCATCCTAGGGTACAGAGGGATAGCACATCCCAGGGTTTGAAGGGAAGAAAGGATAAAACCAGAGAGGAATTGGCCCCTGGACCAGCAGCTCATAGGACTGAGTGGGCTCTCTGTCTTGCAGAGCCATTACCTGAGCCTGCACATTTCTAGACATGGCTAGCAGTCTTGCCATCACATGCCAAGGATTTTTCTGCCTCACTGAGGGAACAGGAGTGGTCTGAACAGACAACATCCTTCCTAAAGTACTGGTTATTTGCCAGTGGTGGGTATTGTCTAGCAACATTGACATTTCATATCAAGGTTGAGCCATTGCCTGCCTGGGAAACACGGAGCTGAGCTCCTGCCAGGTTGTGCTGGCTCTTTCAATTTTATTTTCTTTAATTAAGTGAGCAATAAGTCTCAAATGTCTTCTTCATGATGTCTGAATTGATTATCTGCAGGTGTGTAAAAAGAGTTTGATGAGTGGCCAGATGCAAGGGAGCACTGGTAGGAGCCCTGTCCCTTCACTCGTTCAGCTTTGAGTCAATGCCATGGCAGGGGCTGACTCTGCCTGTGCATGGCCCTAAGCTGAATCAGTTGATATTATTTTTTTTCCCATCATTTTCTTTCTTTTCTCTTCTTCTGTCTTTCTTCTTAGCTTCACAGCTCCTCTGTGAGGAGCCATGTGTTGCTGTGTGGCTCCATGCTGCATTAAGGAGCTGGCAGATGCAATCCTGGTTCATTTGACCCATTATCTCATTACAGGTTTCTTTTATGGTCCTCATGTCATCTAGCCTACAGAGAAGCACTCCCATCATCTCGATGAGACAATATGCTAGCAACTGGCATACCAGTGATGTCTGTCATTACTCTTCAATTATTTTCCCTTGGGCAGGAACAGCTGTGGCAGCGAAGACCTCTGAAAGTTCAGTTTCCTCCCTGTGCGCACATTTCTGTGCACATCTTACCTAGTTGTACAGGCACACCAGGGCCCAATCTTCTGCAAATGGGTCCAGCACTGGCATGTTCAAGAAAGTTGTGAAGGCATGCCTGCAGCCAACAGCTCTGGTGGCTTAGACAATTTGTGCTGCAAGGTCTTGGTGCTTGTTGAAGGCCAGGATGAGGCAAAGTCAAACGAAAATTAAAATTTGATATCACCAGAGGAGCAGGGAGATGGGGCACACAGAAAAAGAGGGTGTCAGTTATGACTGCAGTTCGGATTGCAGCCCAGAGTGGTGATAGAAAATGGGCTAAATACTATGGCACCTGGAAAAGAGTATTTAGTTCATATTTTAAGTGACTCCTGAATAACATTACCAACACATCAGTGCAAGGGTAACTCGAAGCCACATCCAAGGACTGGTGATGTTTGTACCATCTCGTGGCGGCGGTGCAGAGCAGAGAGCTGCAGCACTCTGTAAACCCAAATTCCCGTCAACTTTCTCTTGGTTCACCTCCATCTCTCTGCTCCAGTGCCTTTAGGTGGATTGTTTTGAAGGACGATCTAAGTTGCAGTGTTTTTCCGCATGCAGAAAGCACATTTGTCTCCTTGGGTCAGAACAGATCCTTGCATGTTGATGGCCAAGGTGTCAAGGTTACAAAGACATCTTGTGTGGCAAGACAAGACAGGGCAGGATGTCTGACTTCAAAATGGGGTTTACTGCTAAAGGGAAGTCTTAACATGGGACTCTTCATGCTTTGAAGGGTGCAGTACACAAGGACACAGCATCATGCAGGAACATGAGCACCATTTAGTTCCTCTCAATTCTCCCCTCTTCCCAGACCTTTAAATCAGTTGCACATATCAATTAAGTACAGCTCACACACCCTATGAGGCAACTAAGTGCTATTTTACTTATTTTATTACAGATGGGGAAACAAACGTGTAGAAAGGCCTGCTGACACGTGGCTTCAAAGCCTCTGGCAGAACACAAAGTTTGTCTGTCTTTGCTGCATCCCCTGGGTCGTCCTCCTCCCCTGTTGCTCCTCCAGGTGAGATGTGCTCAGTCCAGCACCTTCCCACTGCAAAAGTGCCCATCTCCAGAGAGCGTTCTAGGTTCTTCTTATGTGGCCCTGGCTGAGCTACAGGCAAGCCCCGCGGGGTCTCAGTCACACAAAGTCAGCTTTTCTCGGGCAGAAAAGCAGCACCCGCTGGCCAAGCAGCCCGTCTTGAGGTCTGTGCCCAACCATAAGGGGGCCTGGTGAGCACCGGGGCTATTGTTAGGGGCAGAAAAATTGGTTGTACAGATTAATTCTGGGCCTAGTGGTGGTTGCATATTAACGATAAACTGGAAATGACAACTAGGCTGAATTCACATTTGATTGATGTGAAATGATTTAATTAACCCAGGCTTACATTTGAGCATTGCCCATTAGCATCTGGCATTAAAAACTCTCTGAACTGTCCGAGCTCAGCAGCTACCTCAAGGAAGCCATTTGACATCTATTCAGGAGATTTAATTGTGCCATTATGTGCCTATGTATGGTACTGAGTGCCATTTAACCATTGCCCTTGCTAGTTGATTAATTACTAGGCTCGAGTGAATAAGTGTGGGAGCTCACTACATGCTCCTCCGTGGCTGAAGCAGAGACAATACTGCGTCCAAGACGAACACCAGCCTGGTTGTGGCATGCAATGGATAAGTTTGGATCTGCAGGCAAAACCTGTTTGTTTTACTGGAGAGGCAGAAAGCATTAGGAACTGGCATGAGCCAGAGAGGAGCAGTGCATGAGGTAACCCAAGAAGCTTTCCAGCTCCAGGGCTTTTTGGAGAAAGAGGCCAGCACTTAAAATAGCTAATGCAAATGAATTTCAACACCAATAGACTATCCCCAGGGAGGGGGAACATTTTAAACAACATGTTATGGACGCCTGTGAGCCTCGACTGCCACGATGTCTCTTCCCCCTTTGCTTTCTAGTCCTGAGCTCCCAGGGCAAATGAGGTGGGCTCATTCGGTGGCCATTGCTGGGACTGAAGACGCTGTGATGGAGACCTCACTTGGGGAGTCAGGCAGAGACTCAGCGAGGATGGCCACGGCAGAGGGGCCCTCCAGCCTGCGAGCTGGCTGCTTTCTTGCTGAGGCTGTTATTTCTGTCGGCAGTCCTGCTCTCTGTGTTTCACCCTTGAGCAATACACCTGTAGGAGTCTGTCGAGGCGGCGGTGGCCTCGGCAGGTCTCCTGGTGTCACCAGCTGACACCCACCGCGGGGCAGAACTGGCTCCGAAGCACCACTGCCAAACGTGAGCGGGTCCTGCCCTGAGCACGTGGAGAAGCCCAGGCAGCCGCACGGGCTGTGGGCAATGGGTGGGAGGGGGTGCAGTGCCTCGGGGCTGGGGCCAGCTGTGGAGGTGCTGGATGGCGCTGACGGCCTCCCACTTTGGGGATCTGACCCAGCACCTAATGCAGAAGCACAGGCTGGAGCTGGCGTGCGTATGAGAGAGGGTTGAAATTTAGCAGGCTCCTGCAAAAGCAGGTACACACGCACACACCTCTGCTGGGCTGGACACCTTCTCCCCATGTGCATTCAACTTTCCTCCTCAGCTAATGTTACACCTCTTTTAATTTTGCTGGAAGGAAGCAGATAGCAATTTGGCAGGTCACAAGAGAGCCCAGCATCTCTCAGAGCCTTCAGCAGCCCGTTTCCGGCTGTGGTTTGATCAGGTTTCTATATTCATCACTGCGTTTCCTGTGGGGGCATTTCTGATAAGCTTTGCACTTCGCATCCTGTGGTCCCCCCCTCGCCTCTGGCGCTCGCAGGATGTTCGCTGCGCTACGAGCAACTCGGGGCTGCTAAATCGCTTGCCAAAAAATGAGTAATTGCTGGGTGTCATGGGCACTGTCCCAAGGACGTGGTGAGCAGAGTGAGCTGAGACACTGGCAGGCAGGGTGGGCTCCAGGGGCATGGGGGCTGAAGGTTGTGCCAGGGAAGTGCTGGGTATTTAACAGCTGTGCCCTATGGACTGAGGAGAGCCCCAGGAGATGGTGACTTCAGCCCAGATTTTGCTCAGTCCCTCTTGGGTGTCCCTTTGGCTTGTATCTGTGGAGGCACCCCACTCCTGCTGCCATCGAGGCCACGCTGAGCTGAGAATTTCAGCCTGGACTACTAATGGACAAAGGGAGAGGCAGAGAAGTGCAGGAAGCAGAGAAATAATGCAAAGAGAAGAATTACGACCACATTTTCAGATGAACCCCATTCTCTCTTGGCAGGTCCGTATATCACTGAATACCACTGATTTCCTCTCATTGCAATTCCAGCAGTGATGTTTAACAGTGGAGCTAAAAGTCATCTCCAAAGGGAGATTTAGGGAATTGATGTGATTCCCAAATTGAAGACCGGGGAAAAGCGTACTGCTTGCTCGCTTAATTGACTTTCGGTACAAATTTTTACTCCTCACCAGTGAAAAAACATCATCTTCCTTTGACACCTATTCCATTTACATGGGATTTCCTTGACTGCTTTCTTTTTTAATCAAAGCCTGAATTTTGTTCTGTTGTGCCGGTGTAAATCCAGGCCAGCTTCATTAACGCTCCCACATTTGGCTGAGTGCAGTGGCTTGCATGTCAGTCAATCTAGGCACATTCGCACCCTCCTACAAATACTTTGCTCTGTACTTTCAGGGTCTGGAGAGGAGTGGGTTTTATCTTGGCAAGTTGCCTGGGAAGGAGTACACGGCAGGCTTGTTTCCCAGGTGGGGACCTCAGCAATGGGGCACAGTGTTAGATTCCAGCTGGGAAAGGAACGTGGTTGGTGGTTCAGGTGCCCTGCTCTGGGGTGAATGGGAGCTTAATAGGATGGATGTGACCAGGCTCTGCCACAGGCTGCTCTCAGGGGCAGAGGAAAGGGCATGAAAAGGACCTGGCACGTCTTGTTTTATGCGGCTACAAGTAGCCGCGGTTCATCGTAGGTACTACGGTTATGAGCTCAGATGAGAAAAGCCATGTCAGAAGTTGTAGAAAAGCCTCATTAAACAGCTTCTCATTTGTCAGGGGAGATCATGAGAAGAGTCAAGTAAACAACCCCCGATTTCCAAACAAATGCAGTCTCCCACTTTTCCAGGGTGTAACGAATAGCTGTCACACCGCCCAAAATCTTGGCGCAGAGAGCCAGGGACTTAGCAAGTGCCAAATATTGTAAGCATTTGTGGAGGAGTGGACCTTGGCCAAGGGAGCCACCTCTTCGGATGGGAGTCAGGGTGCGGCCGAATCTGGCACGGTTGTGACTGGGAGGTCTTAGCCACAGCCCTCCCTTGATCAGCACGTTTCCAGCCCAGGCAAACCCCTTACACCCCAAACCTGCCCAAAATCCCAGAGATAGGGCCTGGCATGACCCTCAGGCTGGCTCTGGGCAAGGTCCTGCTGGGCAGCACGGCCTTGGTGCGTGGGGTGGTGGACACAGCCGGGCACAGGCAGAAGCTGGATGCCTCTCATGCGTGGAGCACAGGCACCTCACCATCCCACCGGACCCTGCCAGTGCTCTGGGCTGGGTCCCACACGCCGGGCAGGTGTGCCCAACCTCACCTCCTGGCTTGCCCTCAGAGCATGGATTAGTGCACAGGCACCAGTAATTAGGGCCATGTGCGCTGCAAACATAAACAGACCATTTCATCAGCACCCAGCCCCCAGCCCTCAGTGTGGTCCAATGCCCAGGAAGCCACTTGCATGGCCTTCTTCTCCCACGTTTTACAGCCCGTGGGCAGGAACCACATTATTTGTCTGCTGGCTCAACTGCTCGCAGGGTTCGCCAGCTGCTGCGGAGACCACAAAAGAGGTGCCACTTTAAGGCTGCCCTGCTGTAGGGGGCTGTGAGCATCTTTGGGGTACGCAATGGGCAGTGCATGGACATGGACCTTGTACAGCTGTCGGCAGCTGGCCAGGGGAGGTTTTTAAGGCTAACAATAAATGTCCTCCATTCAGCACAAGTGGAACTGGAGTTGGGGCTGGGATAACCTGGATGTTGCCCTGTGTGGGACAGGTACTGAGCCAAACTGGGCTTTCATAGCCCTAAATAGTCCTCATACCTTTAGCAGCCAAATAAACACAACCTTACCCTTCTCTGCTCATCTTCAGTGAGTTTTGCCTGAGAGTCCCACCATGCCCTGGGGGCCACGGCAGGGACTCTTTCAGACAGCTTCAGAGATACTGCACCAGGGGCCAGAGAGAGAGAGAGACAGGCACACAATTATATCTGGGGACAGAGGAACAAGCCCCGCATTACTGGGCAGCAAGGGAGGTGAAAGCAAGGCATGGTCTGGTTGCAAGGCAAGTCCTCTGCGACTTCCTTAAAGATGTGATGGCTGAGCAAATCGGAAGCACAACGAGTTGGATATGGAAAATAAGATTGGGATGGACGTTTCACCCCTGGGAATTTCCCTTGGGCGGTGGCAAAAAAATCATGACACCACCATGCACAAAGCAGAGCCAGCGCGTGTCTATTTATACTGCCGCCCAGGGCTGTCCCTGTGCCTGGGACGCCATTTCTGCTTTCTGCCGCTAATCTGTGTTTCTCAGCTGACCATTTCAACTGTGGTTCAAAACAGTGCTGCTCCCAGTTTTGGAAAAGGAGAGATCCATGCCGGACACAGCATGGAGGGGCACCCAGTGGGCACAGTCATGAGAGGACCTCTGAGAGACGCTTTTCTTTCAGGCTGCGCCAGCGTCCTGGCTCGTCACAGTACCTTTCCACAGACAGGAGCGATGCAAATTAGGAGCAGCCTGCTGAAACCCATTAGCAGGCAGCAGAGCGAGCTGTCCCATCTGCTGTTTATTCCTTTCCGCTTCCCCAGGGGGAAACCTAACCACGGGATAACGGCTTCGCAGCCCCGGACCCCCAGGCTCAGCTTGGAGCTGCAGGGGGGGCAGTCAAACCTCCCTGCAGCAGCTGCAGACAAGCCAGGCAAAGCTCCCAGGACTTTCCCATTGGAGTCTGGATGATGGTGGCCTGGGATGGTCATCATTTTATGCCTTCAAGGGAAGCCCGGGGCTGAAAAGCTTCCCTGCTTGCAGGTTGTTTCACACAGGAGAAGCCCAAAGCATCGCGGCTCCATGGCTGTGCGTGTGTGCATCCTAGAAACAAAAGCTCTGCAGTCAGCCCTGACAAGCCAAAAGTGGGTCAGGTGGAAATGCGGGAGACCAGTGACTCATCTTGTGGTTGACTGGGCAATTTGGGAGGAGGAAAAAGCAGCTGCCTCTAGGAAATGGAGCACATTTCCAACCCTTTCTTTCCTCTGCCCCTAATCCTAACATCTCTTCCGCCAAAAAAATGATAACGCTGGAGAGTCAGCCCTTAACATCAAAGAGCACTGGCCTTCAGAGGGAGCATCTAAAGGCCCAAATACGACAGCAAGGGTGCATATGTGTTTGGCTTGAAGGGTCTGGGCCCCCCACCCCACAGCTAAGCGAGATGGACGTTAAATTGGTCTGGGTGGATGGGTGTCTGGGCTTAAGCACATGCATCCATACCCCGTCATATGCTGGGAGGGATTTGAGAAGCCATGCAGTAGCCACTCCTGGGGGCTGCAGGGCCAAGAGAAGGGGGGAAAGAGGCCACATGTGCTGGTGCATCTCTGGAGAGCATCTCTGCTGTCCCCAGGTTGCAAGCACACGGTGCGTCAAAGAAGGAGGCACCTGCCCTGACACCCTGGCGTTGCCTCTGTGCATGGAAAGGGGGAGGACGCAAAGCCAGGAGATTACAGCTGCGTGTTAACAATATTTGCTCATTACATCGAGCAAGCAGCGGTCATTCATGAGCCTGGCCAGCCTTCCCTGCTAGGACTTTGTGTCTCATGGCCAGTGGCCACAGAATCTTAGCCAACCTCCCTGCCGGCACCTGCAGTCACGCCAGGAAACTCCCCACCGAGCGATGGATGATGCAGGATGGCATAGCTTCTGGGGGAAAAAAAAGGGACAAAGAGGACACTTTGCCTGCCAGGGATTTCAAACTACGGAAGGGATGCTGTGGGAAGGCAGGTCTGCAGCCAGCGTTGCTGGGCAGCAAGGAGCCGTCTGTGCTGCTGTGATGGTTAGATGAGGATGAAGAGGGTGTGTGGCAGACAGGGCTGATCCCTGGCTGTGTGATGGCAGGTTAAAAGCTGAGTCTGACGTGCTTCAAGCGGATGCCGTGGCGAAGCGGGCCCCCTCTGCTCCCTCCCCTCCAGCCCCGGGGCCCCCTTCACCGGGGATGGCCTTCAGAGAAGGGGATGTGGCCACCACCCACTTCTTCCTTTCCAAGAGGGTAGGAAACAACGCTAATGCAAGACAAATTTCTCTTGTGTCAGGGAAAAGGAAATGGGCTAATACAAACCCAATCCATGCGGGCTAAACATGCCTTTGGTCCGCATGCAACAGGCACTGGCAATGCTTAGGCATGTGTGTGCCCCCAGATATTAAGCAGTGAGTCAGTAAGACTGTGGCCAAAATTCACATGTACAATTAAAACCACTGGTTCATCCCAGTTATTTTCCCCATGAGACCCTGACACCACGGGCACATGCACATCAGGGCTTGCTGTATGCCCTGGTTGCACTTTTCTGGGGAGGAAGGATGCTCTGCCCTGATGGTTTTGGTGTTTCCAGGCTCTTTACAGTCCCTAGTGCTTTGGCAGATCTATTTTGTTCCAACAGGCTCAATCAAGGAAGTTCAGAAAAAAAGTACGAGTGGTATAAGCAATGGATTCTATCCCCATTGCCCTTTCCTGGTGGACAGGACAAGGTAGGATGCAATGGGACATCTCAGTGGTGCAGGATGGGTTTCCTCAGCTGTCCAGCAGCAAAGCTGTCAGAGACATGTGTTACACAGGGTGAAAATAATCACAACAGATTTGATGAGAATCAGAAAGCTCAGCTTTGTCCAGAGACCTTTGCAGTTTTTCCCAAGCATGCAGAAAGAGGGAGGTCAGCCCTCATATAAGGAAGCAAAAGCACATCCCTCCCAATTTGCTCTCCCAGTACAGGGAGGGAAAGTCAGGCAGGCTTTCCTGTGGCTCATGAGATCTGCAGGAGAGATACCATTGCAGTCCTCAAAATTTTTCTGCAAAGCAGCTGTGTGGCCACATTAAAAGAAATTTTCCTTGCAGATGAAGTGAACTTTTACAAGGTCAAACAAACGCAATGGACAGCTCTGGAAAACCCTTCTCTTGGAATTTTTTGTTTCCTCTTCTGTCTTAATACCACATACTTAAGCCCAGGAGGAGTTTTAGGTGGAACTGAAACCAGCGCATGGTGTGAGGGAGATGCAGGGACTGCCATGGGTTGCAATTGCACCTCTGGCTTTGACCTGGCTGGGAGATCCCAAGTACTAATCCTGATTCATGAGGTTCCCTTAATGTGGTGGTAACCCTGTTGAGGTCCTTGCTTCTGGGTAAATTGTCTCAGTTTCCCTTCTTCAAACAAAGCCTCCTGGTGGCATCATTGATGCTGGCAGATGGGCCCATTCCTTCCCTCCAAAAATTCCTGTGAGCCCCCATTTCTGTTGGGATAGTCTTAACTTCTGTTAAAAAGCATGCGGCCGTCTTTTTAAGGCAACATTTGAAATTATAGTTCAGATTAACTTCTCTGAGCATTGCACTCAGACCTGGGTCAGGTCCACCAGCAAGGTATACCTCTATTCAGGAGAGCCCCAAGGATGCTGAGAAGTTGTAGGATGCTCCGAAGGCAGTGGCTGGGCCTGGCTTTCCCAGAAGGGGTGCCAGGTCCCTTCTCTGCATGAGGAAGCCGAGCAAGTGTTGGGAAGGAGGTGGCCATCCCCAGGGGCTAGCAGCAGGCAGATGGGCTTCACGTTTGTGGTAGTAGCAAGGGCAGTGCCTCCCAGAAAGGCTCCCAGAGGTGGCACAGAAGGTCTGGAGCAGAGAGCTGTGAGGCCCCCTGTCACCAGCTGGCCACGCATTGCCGGATAACGAGCTCTGGCAACTTGGTCTTGCACACCTTCCCCAGGGGATGCCCAGTAGAGGGCTGGCAGTTCCCCATTTTTTTAATTTTGCTTCCTCTTTTGTGCACTTTGTCACCAGCGCTCTGCCCTTTGGAGAGCCTGTGGGGCCACGCTGTCTGCGCTCCTTCCTCCTCCTCACTGCATTTTTCTATGTCAGTCTTTCCTCATGCCGTTACTCACCACGCAGTCCCTCAGCCGCTGAGTAATGGTCACACCAATGACACTGAAAGAGAGAGAGAGAGGAAAATCCTCCATTTTCAAAAGAAAATGGAAAAAAAAGAACCCAGGGAAAGCAGAACAGCCCTACCGTAGCTTCTCCCTGCTAAATGGCAGGAGTGAAAAAGAGATGTCACTGGAGACCTCGTCTGCTGCAGGACCTTGCTGCCTCACAGCACAGGAGGGATTTGGTGTGAGGTTGGGAGAGCCCAATGCTGTGGTGCCCACACTTCCTGTGCCTCCGGCCTGGGCAGCGGCTGCCTTTCATCTGGCATGGCTGAAATTGCTTTTCTTAGCGAGTTTGGTGATACGCTGGCTCCAAAGGAGGCAGACTATTCACGCTGGCCTCTGCTAGCTGCCAGCTGTCATGGCAGAACAGATGGCCTCGTCAGCGGCGCTGTGTGCTGAGGACTAACAACAGCGATGCTGAAAACAGGCGAGAACAACCCCCAGACCTGGCATATATATTTGTGTGCGTACACGACTTGTCCCACCCATATGTTTTGCCTCCTATGCAAAGCTTGCTAGATACTACCTATTCATTCCTCTTTGCCTTCAGAGGCGATTGTTTGACCACCTCTCCCTTTATTATCACCCACCGGCAAGTGTGTGCTGGCAGCACAGAGCACCACAAATGCGTGCGGGCTCCCATGTCATTGCCAAACTCCACAAAAACGCAACTTCCCTCTCTGCTAATCATGTTAAGCCCCATGAGCTCACCAAGCCGGAGCTCAGAGCTCTGAACAGTAGGGCTTGAATGACCAGCAACCTGGGGAGCCTCACAGAAAGACTTTCATATATCATTTCCGTCCCCTGACAAGAGCATGGTGCTATATGGTGTCATTCGCAGAAGATGATGTCCTGACAACATTATTTAGTGAGTCTTGATGGTGAAGAGCTGTCTACAAATGCTGAGGGAAAAACTGTCTATGCACCCTTCGGGTGATAAAGCAAACAAGCTGCAATACGGGCAATATTTCCCTGAGTGTGTTGGGCAGAATTACACTTAGCTCTTATCAGTTAATTCAGGGGAACACTGTTAGTTCCCCAACTAAAGCAGCAAGTTAGATGCCGTTTCTTCTGTTCCCATTGTTGGAGGGAGATGGGTTTGAAATGACCGTCTCTTCCAGGACAGAAATGGGGAGGAGCAGTGAAACAAGGAGGTGGCAGGTTCAAAGCAAGCCCAAGGAAGTGGCTCTGGCATGATGAAGCGATGGAACTCCTCGCTGCAGGATGCTGCGGATGCTGAACATTTGCATGAGTTCAAAAAGCACCCGGGCCTATTCATAGAGGAAAAACCTATTAGGGATTATTAGGGGCACAGAATCCCAGTGCTGGCTCAGGAAGTCCCCCAGGCACATTGCACGAGACGGGAAGAGTCACCTGGGAAGCGCTGGCTCGCCGGCCTGGGTTCATGCTGTTTCCGAGGTGCCTGGAGCAGGTTGGCAGCATTTGCAGCCAGGTCATTGATCCAGCTGGACTTTTTACATCTCTATATCGTGGCTGGAGTACAAACATCCTTTTAGCGCTCCCAGTGCTGTTGGACTGCCTGGGACATCTACCAAATGCGTCTATTTAGCACATAGTTTTACTCTTTCTGCTGTTTCTGCTGTTCTACTGCTTACTGTTTCAACTGGGGTTTTTTTCCCCTGATTTCTGCTGAGCCAGTGCTGCTGGTGCTCAACACCGTTCTTGGGTTAAGCCACCCAGTTTGGGGGCAGCTGCCCAGAGACAGTCACTGGGTCAGTGATGGGCTCTGGCTGGCTGGGACACCAAGGGGTCTGTCAGAGCGTTTCCCCCCTGTTAGGGGGTTTCTTTTCCCTTTAATGAACTCATTGACAAAGCTGAGCGCAGAAGGAGCGAGCTCCTGGGAGAGATTTTTCAAGGGCATAAACTCTTGCCAGCCAGGCTGGGGCATGTGCCCGGCCGTCCGCATGCCAACTGCTGCAGAAGTTGATTTCAGCCGTGAGAGCATCTGTTTGGCAGCAGCCTAAAAGCCTGAGGTCTCTTCTGCTTCCTTCTGTCCCTGCTGGAGCTACCAAGGGCTTTGCCATGACAGCAAAGGCAGCAGGATCAGGCCTTTCTCGGATCAGGTCTTTTTTTTTTTGGGAGAGAGACCTCACATTGGCACAGGAAATCACTGAGAATCAAATTGCAGGAGGCAGGGAGAGTTGTCCAGCCTGGTTTCACGTTCCTGCGGAGGCCCAGACCATCGCCAGCAAAGGTCTCCCATCCGCCTCCCCCTCCAAAAGAAGGCGCAGCTTCAAAGTTCAGTGGGGACGCTTGGGGCAAAGTCCATGAAGCCCTTCGTGGATACAGCCATCTGACGCATTTTGGGTGTGAGTCAATGCCTGATGCACCAAGACAGGAGGTGAATCAGTCACAGGGCTCTGCTGGGGGTGTCTAGGAAAACATCACGGCAGCTGCGGTCGCTTCTGACCCCCTGGGCCATCCACACTTGACCCTATGGCTGCTTCATCTCCGGCGGGGGACAGCAGGGCATGACAAGCCAGGGCCACGCGTCCCCGCTGGATTTGTGTGATCAGGCCGCAGCGGGAGCTGAGCTCATCTGTGAAGCAGGGAAGGAAGATTAGCCGGAGGCACAAAGGAGCCCCACAGGGATTTCTGACTTTCTCCTCTTGCCGTGGCCTCCCGCGGATGGCTGTGATGCTCAGGTCTCTGGAGTCCGTGGCTGCTGGCACAGGGGCCGTGAGAGGGACCCTGGGAGAAGCAGTGATGTGCAATTCTTTGCCATGTTGAGACAGTGCTTAAGGCAGAGCCTGGATTGGGAGGTGATGGAGAAGGAAAAAGCCTGGCTTTAAACTTGAACCTCATCTAAGGTTTTGTCTGGTGGCAATTACGATGACTGCTTCTCTGTGCCTCCGGAGTTATTTCTGGGTTTGAATCTTCCTTTGATTTTTTTATATACAGTTGCCATTTTCTTGATCCCAGGAAGGCATCAGGCCATGCCAGCCAAGTTAGACCCACACAGCTCAGGCTGAATTAGCCTAAGTGTGGACATTTTGGTTGAAACCACGCTGCTCAGCAGCTTTACACTGAGCAGCACCTATTAGGGACAAATATACCAAACCAGGCCAAGTATATGCCGTAAGGACTCCAACCACACTTCCAGCCTTGAACATTTCTGGCTCAGCGATCTCCCTGTGTTTAGTAACCCCCGATGAGCTTTGCTTCCAGCAATTTATCCTTTCGGTTTTGAAACCCTGTAAACTGTGAGCACGCACAGGGTCCTGCAGGGAGGCGTTCCCCCGGTTAACAGTTATGTTGTTTCGACCTTGCCAGCTAACGCTTTTGGTTCCCGTTCACCTGGGTGAACACTCAGCATCTCCATGTCTCATAACAAGGCACAGTCCTGTTGGAAGAGCCTCTGAGGAGCCCAACTCCCTCCTGGCCCACTGCTTGAGGGACAAGAGCCCACGAAAGGCAGCAGGTTTCCATTCCCCTCGTGGCTGCCATTTGGGCCTTGGGATGAGGAGCGGCTGCAAGGGAACTGCCTGAAGCCAAACTGCACCCACTGTGCCTATATAAGAAGAAGTGCCAGACAGAAGTCACCCCTCCCTCGATATAATTTGGAGGGGAGTCCCAGTTACCGCTGATACAGAACAACATGCATTACCACTGCTGTTGCAAAACTCAAATAGGGACCTCTGTTATATTCATAGAAATTAGTGGGAGATTTGTCGTTCATAGCCTGATTGTATGAGTCTGACACTACGTATAAATAGGTTATAGTCACACTTACATAACGCTGCCTTATTTATGATCTTAAGCCCAGGGGAGAAATGTCTCTTCCCCAGCCCTTTCTTCCTAGCAAAAAACGTCATTCAAAGCTCAGCTTCAATCCTGTCACCGAAGCCGGATGCTTAACCAAACACTGGGAAATTTAAGTGAGGCTTTTCTCTTTCAACTTGCAAACAGCGATGTCCCCAAAGAAGGCAGCTGCTAGGATCTGCATGCCTGTGATTAAATACTGCGCTGGGGCTAGAGAGCTTTCAGGAAGCTTTCAGGGCTTCACAACTACGTGGGATCCAATGTGTGTTAAGGCAAAATGTCACAGGTTACTTCAAAGGTTAAAATGCCACAACTCTTACTGGCTTCAACCTGCTTTCCAAAGCTGATCCCTTACACTGAGTCTGTCTCACAGTAAACTGAGAGGAGGGGATCAACCTGCCTCCACAAATTCCATTCTCTGTCTCTGCTGCATTCACAAATCCTGGAGCCAAAGAGATACTAATCTAACCCCCATGGCAGTTGAAATTTTGGGATTAAGGGACTCATGTGCTTGTTTTATCCACCTCACTTATACATCTGCTTTAGAATCTGCGGTGGTAATAACATGATCGCAGACCATGTGTGTCCCGACACCTGGAATGGGGAAAGCTCCAGGGCTTTTGGAGAAGGCAGGAGGCCAAAGGGGATGGACGCAGGGTACTGACGGCATCTGACAGCCAGCAAAGCATCACAGTTGTATCAAACATGACAAAATGTCAAGGAGAGCTCATGCAGATTCTCATGTCAGGAAGCAGCTGACTGATGTGGCTCACCCTTGTGTGCCAAGGCTGCAGAAATGTTTAGCAGTGACCCTGCATCCAACCGGCCACCACTCGCATCGAACCAAGTGCTGGAAGACGCTCTGCCCAAGGGACAGCCAAGCTGGCTCTGCACCTGCTGGGCCCTGTGTCAGGGATGGTCTCTGGGTCCTGGTGATACTGAGGGGCAAATCTGCCATGTCTGTGGGACCAGTGGGCTCCTAAGTCCTTCAGAGCTGGAGTGATGCATCAGATCCGTGGGCCTTTCCCCACCATCCAGTCGTTGGGAATGCCACCAGCAGCTAACCTCCAAACTCTGCGGTTTGCGTACCCCCACAACCAAACAGGTCAAAAAGAAACAGCATGGGGATTTGGGGAAGGGAGCATCTCTGTTTCCACAGGCAGAACCCCCTCCCACCAACGCCAGCCCTAATTAACCGCCTGAGCTAACCAACTAGCAGAAGCCCTATATCCTCTTAAAAACCCGCTCCTGTTCACTGGCTGTCCTGGATCAGACCTCACATTTCTCACCCCATGTGGTTGGAGCTGCATTGGCTTTTACAGGCAGAGGCAAAAGACAGAGGGAGAGGGGGAGAGGAAACCAAACCTGCAGCAGAAAATGACTTGGGTGACTTTGCATCCTGCTAATTTGAGTGGGTCCTGCCCTGATCACATTTGCATGGGCACAAACCAGCTGCAGCTGTTGGGGGTAGATGGAGCACCCCATCGCCGTTCTGAAGAAGGGCTGCTTTGCTGTCAGGAATAAAGGCTGCTTTTTCCATCTCCTACTCTAGATCAGATCAGATCAGATCAGGGGCCTGGTGATTAGTCTCCTATCTAGTGATTTACAGCTGGTTTCCCCATGGCTATAAACCTTCACTCTATCTGCTATTGTATGGCAAAAGCGAGAGCTTATTTGTCCTTCTTGAGGTAAAATCTGTAGGGCGGTCCACTGGAGTGGGGATTACAAACTGATGCCTCAGCAGAGAGCAGAGAAAGCAGACCTAGTGAAGCTTCTGGCATTTTTCATGTGCCATCAGAGGCTTTTGGGCTGGTGTGCGGGGCTTTGGGCTTTGACGCAACAAAGGCTGTGGCAGAGTTCAAGCATACGCTGCAGCTACTTGCAGCCTGGTGTGAAGGAGCAGGGATAGGAAAGGGAGGCGCTTTGGCCCAGACTGGGTCAAATCCCCTCTGCTGGCTCCATCTCCCTCTGCACCAAGCACAGTGCTGCTGAAAAGCCCTGGGAGATCCTCTGATGAAAACGAGCTATGGATGAGCTGCTCTGTTGACAGCGCACCAAGAGCTGCATTTTATCCGGATACCTGGGAGGACAGGGTGATGATTTGGGACACGCTTGCTGAAATCTGCTGTTGTGGCCCTGGGTTTAAAATAAAAGCGTGTCTGGGGGAACGTGAAGCTTAGCAGGCCCATGAGAAGCCAGGAGGGATGCAGGTGGGTCAGAATAGCTACCTGCGCTCAGGTACCCCCTTCACTCCCAGGGTGTCCCACTCAGCAAGGCGCTGCCCTGGAGCTCAGGTTGCTCACATGCTTTTGCAGCTGAGGGGTTGGAAAGCACTGGAAATGAACATTTTCCCCTCCTCCACCTTCTCAGCCAACCTTGCATAATTTTCCCTTTAGCCTCCCTAGACAGGTTCGTTACAATTCCCCTCCATTAATATGCAAATATGCCCTGGAGGAAAAGAGAGCCTGAATTTATTAACATGAATCTGTTAACCCTGTCACTGCTGCACTGCCCTTTGCAGACGGGAGGATGCTTTCCCCGGCCTGAAAGCTGTGAGAAAGAGAGACGCCGTGAAAGGACCACCATGAGGTGCAGCATGAGGACAGACGGGAGCAGTGGCCCCGCGGCACTCCGGGAAGGCCGGGTTTTGTGGGTAAGCGCAGTCTTGCAAGCTGTTAAGACCTCGATTCCGCCTTTCATTTCTGCCAAAGGCTTCCCGTGCACGCCAGGGAAAATCACTCAACCCTTGGGCTAACCGCTGGGAGCTGCTGGGGGAAGGCATCCTTACGCTGCAACCTCTGCCACGTGCTGAGAGTAGCGGGGATGCAGCTCTGTGCTTTGTCCATCCGCGGCCGTGCAGCTGGCTGACTGTCTGACCAGGAGGACGGCGGGCATCGAGCTCCTGGGAAAACTCCGGCATAACAAAATCCTGGCCTGTGCTCCAGCCCAGGTGGCACAGAGGCAGACACATCTGCCAGGTAGCTGAGACAGGCGGCGTGACGCAGCACGCCAGGACCCCACGTGTGTGCGCCGTGGCCAGGAGCCGGGGAGAGCAGAGCCAGGAAAGCCCGGAGGAGCCCCCAGGGCTCGCTGAGCTCAGCAGCCTACCAGCTGCCCACAGCAGCCATTGGCCACCCAGGGGGACTCGTGCTTCAGCATTTCTCCAGGCAGGAAAAGCATTTAGATAGCCAAACAAATTGTTATCTGTTGGCTGGTGAATTTACAGCCTGGCTCTAATTTGGTTTTCACTGCCACAGTGAGATGAAGTGTAAATTCCTTTTCCTTAATTCAAAGTACGTATTGACATTTAATCATCCAAACGTGCACCTCCTTTGACAATTCATTTCCCTTCAGCCTTCTGCCACAATTGCCTCTTCTGGCCAGGGCCCTATAAAAGATAATTCTTTGACTCTGTTGCAAAGGAAGTGAATGTCTCTTGCTCCCTTTTCTTTTGGTTGTTAGTTTTCCAGCAGGATGTATTTCAGTTTGCGCCATACGGATGCTGTTTGACAGGAATATTCGCTTTCATGCTTCTCCAGGTTTGCAAAGTCAGGATGTGAAGCCGTATGGCCTTCTCCCATCCCCATCCCCATCCCTCCCCTTCTCCCCAGTCCTTTCGCCACCACCCCCCCAGCTCCTCACCCCCCAGGTAATTGTGCTGCTTCTTTTGCCTTGTGGCTTCCGCCGTGCAAGCATTTCTGGTGGCTCTTGGTTGTCCCACCGTAACACCTCCACAAAGTTAGCTAGATTTCCTTTTGAGCTAACTGCGGTGAGGAAGATCCCTGTTTTCCTCCAGTTGTGGCTCCTGACTTGGTCCGATTTGGGCACTCCCACCTTCAGGTTCAATGTCTCCACTGCCAGCTGTCTGGGAGCCACCATCCCCACCACAGCATCAGCTCCAGATGTGACCAGCCAGGAGCACAGCCGTGAGAGTGGCTGGTGTGGGCGCGCAATGGCATTTCGAGCAGCCTGGCTGGGTGCAGTTTATTTTCTAGGAAGAAAGAGCCAAGAACCTGCCACCTCCACACAGACAGCAGGAAGGGACGCACAACGGGGAGAGGAGGTTTCAGGCACGTGGAAGCACTTGGAAATCTCCATCAGATGCACGTGAAGGCACATCCATCCATGCTCCATCCTGAAATAATGTCCTCCATCAGTGCTCATGCAAACACCCAGGGACAGCAGCCCAAATCCCCCAGCTCCGCTACGCGGAGTGTTGCCTTCCTCTCCCACCTCAGACCTGTTTGGCCCACGCACATGCTGGACCAGAAAGGGAAAAGTTAGGATGCCAGGCCCTGCCTCTGAGGACACACGCTCTGTGCCCTTGGTCATCCAATTTTAGTGCAAAAGCTGGAGTGAAGAGTGCACCGGAGTGAAGAGTGCACTGGAGTGAATAGTTCCACCCCTGCCGCATTAGGCAACAGGCTCAAATAAATACATTCCTGAAGTGGGGTGTATGACACAAATGGCAGCTATGTTTCCCCCGTGGCTAATCTGATTCGGTTTGGCTGGCGATGGGTTGGCACAGCACGCAAAAGCCAGGGGTGCAAAGACCAGGCTGACGCTGATGGCGGGGAGAATCCGGCAGCGGTCAGAGAGCAGAGCGTAAGGGAGAGGCAGCGGCGGGACGCAGGGGTGTCACTGGCTGTAGGCCTCGAACGTGCGTGGTAGGCTGGATTCCTCCCAGGTAGGCACACACAGCAAGGTGTCACCCTGCCTTGCCCAAATAAACAGCCGCTGGGAGGGGAAGTCAAGCTGTCCGACCAAATGCTGCCCTCTGTGGAAAGCGGTGACCGGGGCAGATGGGCTCGGATATCCGTTGGGCCCTTAACCTTAGGCCACGTCCAGGTCCACATCGGGGTAGCTGAACGCCTTCAGGTCTCTGAAGCAAACTCACCTGGGACTGGCCAGTGGCGGGTTGCAGGAAATGCCCTGAGCGCAACTGCGGGCATTGGGGTTTGCGGCATCGCTTTCGTTTGAAAGCAGCCCAAAAGAGGAGTTCTGGGTGAAATGACTGCTTGGTGTTTAGGCAGCGGTTGTGGGGAGACCCTCTTGGGGTCACTTCAGGGCTTTGAACTTGCTCCTTTGGCTTGTAGGCCAAAATAGCATTCCTCCACGTGAGGAATAAAATTGAGGAGCCTTCCAGTGGGCTGCTTCCCAGGCAGGGTGTTGTGGTGTTTTTTAAGGCTCTGCAGCAGATGAGCCGTCATTTTCTGGCACGCAAAACGGTTGGCGGTGGCAGATGCGTAGTCAGCGGGACCCTGCAGGGCTTTCAGCGGGTCCCGTCTTAATGCCCTCCACCGCGGTGGCCAGTCCGGCCTGAGCGGGAGGTAGGGGACAAAAAGGGAATGAGGTGTGTGTGTGCCGCGTGTGCACCCGGTGGTGTGTGTGTGTGCCTCGGAGGGGGGTGTG
>NW_009661371.1:579526-648664 GCF_000708025.1 Charadrius vociferus
CCCCCCCCGCCCCCGGGATGCCTCTGGGCTCCTGTTGCGACTACAGCAGCGATGGGGGCTCCCCCCCACCTCCCTCACGCTCCCGGCGCCGGCATGTGTTAAATGAGGTGCTGTGAGCAGTTGGGGCTGCTGGTCCTGAGAACTGCCCTGAGATGGTTTAGGGGAAGGAGGTGCTCAGTTGGGGCTCCTGGATGAGCTCTGTGGGTTGTTTGTTTGGGGTTTTTTTTCCTGTTTTGTTTACAGCCCGAGAGTTAATTTATTCCCTGGTTTACTTACAGCCGGGGTGAGGATGTGTATGCGGAGTAGGAAATCCATTCAGAAGGTTGATGGAGGAGGTAGCGCTTCTGTTGTAGTAGATACAGTGAAAACAGCAAGAGCCGTTCCAAGGATGCGATACGATGCGCTGCTGCGGGAGCGCCTGCACCCGAGAGTTAATTTATTCCCTGGTTTACTTACAGCCGGGGTGAGGATGTGTATGCGGAGTAGGAAATCCATTCAGAAGGTTGATGGAGGAGGTAGCGCTTCTGTTGTAGTAGATACAGTGAAAACAGCAAGAGCCGTTCCAAGGATGCGATACGATGCGCTGCTGCGGGAGCGCCTGCACAGCGAGGGCTCGCTCGGGAAACGTGCTTTTGGGTCCTTAGCCAGGAGCCGTCGTGGTGCCAGGAGCTGGGCACGAGGCAGGGGAAACGCTGCGGTGCTTCAAGGGTGGCCTTTGTCAGCTGAGGGCTTCTGGTGCTCCTGTGGCTCTCATGGGAGGTCGTTTGGGGTTTCCAATCTTCTCGTTTGAAGGAACGGGCTCCTAGAGACTCAGTCTTGCTGCTAGAGACCTCTTCCTCGCTTGGCACAGGGCTACTAAAAATCATCGAGCTGGCTCTTATTTCACAGGAGCTGTGCTACCCCAGCACCGCGCCTGGCCAAATGCCAAACTGTGGGGCGCAGGTCAGGGTGAAGACACCCGGATCTGTTCGGTGCAGGTCAGACTGCTGCCAGGTTCCCTGTGAAACCACCCAACAGGGTGTTGCGTGGCCAGGGGCACTGGCACAGTGTGGTTCCTGCGCCAGGCAGGGCCTGCGCCCACATCCAGGATCTGTGCGCTGCTGGATGTGGCGCTGGACTGAAGCGGCATTAAATCTGATGAGATACACTGATGAGAAACACCTTGGACTGTTTGAAAGGGCCACTCTGCTTTTGCAAGGAGGGAGCCCATTTCCACACATCACCCTGGGCAGCTTCTCCTTCTCAGGATGGTGTGATGGTCATTGGCATATGATGTGGTAGATCTTGGGATTTTCAGGTCAGACCTCCTGAAGACATCTTACAGGGGGCACTTGGTTTTGGGTGCCCCTCCAAATCGAACCAGGAGGACTGGGAAGGGACGTCAGGCCTTGGAAACGCAGCCTCTGCCAAGTGTCCTGCTCTACTGGGAGGGACAATGCAAATTCAGTGATGCGTATGCATGTTTCTGCTTCAAGGCACCGGAGCCCGCCCTTGCAAAGGGGGAGGGAACCATAAAGGACACTGAGGGGCTGGCAATATTGGCTGGTCTCTAGCTGCCTCGGACTTCCTCGGCTGCTTTGCTGGAGATGTTTGCATCCACTGGTCTCTTGAACCCCCGGCCTTGCTCAGGGCAGTTGGAGCTGAGGCTGGATAGAGGAATACGCACCCTGCTGTGTGTGCTCTGGTGAGCCTAAATCTGCAGGCAGAGAGGTCCTGCAGTTGGGGAGAGTCTTCAGGAGCTATCCTGGCAGCCAGGGCTTGGTCTAGCTGGATTCCTATGGTGATAGTAAAATACCCGATTTCCATTGGTTTTAAGGTATGAGTTGGGACTCTACAAGAGTATCAGGGTTGTTGATTTGGTTTGAATGAGAGAAGGAAGTCCCACCAGAAGCATTTACCCACAGCCAACACTGCGGTTTCCCTGTCCTGAGAAGTTGATGGGATTTGCTCTTGTTTTGCTTGCCGTTAGGAAGATTGGAGGTCACCTTTGCTTATCCGCTGGCAGCAGGTCAAAGGAGCAGGCTGCTCTGTCACAGGGCACTCGCCTCCATGTTCAACTCACACCCACATCTTTGAGGGGCAGTGGACACCTCTCTCTGGAGGGCGGCTTTGCTGTGGGGTTATCTTCACTGTACCTGGCCAGTGCCAGAGCTTCCCTGGCCTGTTGTTTTGGGAGCTCTGGGCTAGACGATCAGGTTGGGAAAGTGGGAGACCTCCCTGTGCTTTGGGGCAGGAAGCTGGGAACTGAACAGTCTTTGGCCTGGGAGCAGCTTTTCCCGTTAAAGTCAGAGGATGCTGGCAACAAATCCTCTCCATCATCTTAGAGAGCAACCTTGGCCTCCATCTGGGGTTTTGGCTGGCGGCGTGTAGGGGACTAAACCATGGACCAGAGATTTGGGGCAGCCAAGAGCATTGCAGAGCTCTTGGAGCTCTAGGTCCAAGGGAGTGGTGGGGCCTCAAGGATTCCCCCTCTTGCTGGTGGGAGCCTGGTTGCTCATCCTGGGGCAGGAGACCACTCTCCATCGCTGTAGCATCATCTAGTGGCAAGGGACACGTGTCAGCTCCAGCTATGCTCTTCTGCAGCGCTGTGAACATAGCCTGGGATAACACTTTGTGCCTCTCTTCTTGCAGGGGGTTATGAGCGTTTCTCCTCGGAGTACCCTGAATTCTGTGCAAAAACCAAGTCCCTGAGCAACGTGTCACCCCCAACCAGCGCCGAGCCCTTGGATTTGGGCTGCAGTTCCTGTGGGACCCCCCTTCATGACCAGGTATGTCTAGAAGCCTGGTGCTCAGCTATTTTGACTGCTCCCTCCAGCACTGCAACTTGGTCCTGCTGGAGTCTCTCTGCTCTCCCTCAGCTGAGGCCTGCAGAGCCAAAGCCCTGCTCCCTTTCCTCTCATGGGAGAGTGTGGTGGTCCTCCCGATCCCAGGGCATTTGTGTTCCCTGGGGGAGTGGACAAGCCCAAATCTTGTTAACCACACCTGCCCATTCCTGAACAGGACGAAGAGGGAGGGAGGGCTGAAATGGGTTTAAACAGCTCAGAAAGGCATCCTCGGCTCCCTCTTTTGAGGGCCCGGGATCAGGTGCCAGGTTCCTGCATTGCTCAGGGCCTCCAAGCCACCTGGATGTGTCCTGCCCACTGCTGTCCCCTGCTCACCCCCATTTCTGGTTGTTGTTTTTTTTTTTTTTAAAAAGACTGTGTCTTCAAAGCTGCTAATAAAAAACCCTCTCAATCCTCAGACTGCCCCAACCACTTCGAGGGGCACTACCAGTACAAGTGTATCCCCGTGGAGGATAACCACAAAGCTGACATCAGCTCCTGGTTCATGGAGGCAATTGAGTACATCGGTGAGTACCTGTGCAGAGGAGATGCGTCCATGTGTGTTTCACCAGGGAGGGGAGGTTCCTGCCTCAAAAACCTGGAGCCTTGAGGGAACCGGGGTCCAGCAGAGTCCAGGCCATCTGTTGCACTGATGGGAGGGAGGTCAGCCACCACCTGCAGGTTTGGCGAGGGGCTGGGCTTTGTTGGAAGGAAGGGTGTTGATCTCATGTCTCATCCCCTGTTGTCCTCCAGACTCGGTGAAGGAGTGTTGTGGCCGGGTCCTAGTCCACTGCCAGGCTGGTATCTCCCGCTCCGCCACCATCTGCTTGGCTTACCTGATGATGAAGAAGCGTGTCAAGCTGGAGGAGGCCTTCGAATTTGTCAAGCAGCGCCGGAGTATCATCTCCCCTAACTTCAGCTTCATGGGGCAGCTGCTGCAGTTTGAGTCGCAGGTGTTGGCCACCTCATGCGCAGTGGAAGCTGTCAGCCCCTCGGGGACACTGCGGGAGAGGGGCAAGGCCACCTCCACCCCCACCTCCCAGTTTGTCTTCAGCTTCCCAGTCTCCGTCGGTGTCCATGCCACCCCCAGCAGCCTCCCATACCTGCACAGCCCCATCACCACGTCGCCCAGCTGTTAGCTCAGGGGCTGAGGCCAGCCAGGCAGATAGTGCCCAGCGTGGAAGGGGGCAGGTGGGCATGGAGCCCCATCATGTTAAGCAATAGTGCCGGACACTGCCGTTCACCCCTGGACTCAACGTCTTTTTCGCAGAGAAATTTCTTACCTCATCTTGTTTTTTTGTTTTTTTTTTTCTTTTTAATCTTATGTTTTGAAAGCATGAAAGTTGTAAAAGCCACAAACCCAGACATTGTCCAGGCTCGTTGGGGGAGGAAGAAAAATCATCTACTGGGTTTCCTCAAGTGCCTGGTCTTCATCTCTTTCCATCCCTGTTCTATTGTTTGGTGTTTTGTTTTTTGTTTGTTTTTTTTTTTAAAGATAACACCTCCCCTTCTCCCCTTATTTCTGCCTCTAGGTCATCTGGGTTGAAAAGGGAGCATACCCTCTTTTTATCATGCAGCATTACCCCGCCTTGCACAAAGAGACATAGGTGGGGGCTGCTGACCTGAGCCAGTTATGCTGGGTGACAAGCAGGGCCTGGGAGCAAGCAGGAGTGGTGGCACAGGGCTGCCTGCAGTCAGCCTCAGCCCTGCCAGTGGCCAGGGAGGCCATGCAGGAGCAGGCAGGCACCTCCAGAGTCACCAGCTGAGCCCGTTCCTGTGGGGGAGAGCAATCTCTGGCTGGGGGGTGGTTTGGAGAAGGAGATGCAGTCCTAAATGCCTCTTTCTTGTCTCTGTGGATCTCTGGTTCCTGCAAAACTTATGTCCAATCTTCTGTGGCTTCAAGAGGAGAAAGAAGGTGCAGGGGCAGCAGTCTGAGCTTCTGATTACTCTCTGTTCAGTTCCTCTCCACCCATCCCACTGCTGCTCTTCCAGAAGGAGTAGGATGGGACATGGTTGGGCTGTAATGGAGAGAAGCAGCCGGGTGGAGGAGAGGCTGGCCCAGGAATATCATCCATCCATCCATCCTTTCCAAACTTCCTTCACCTCGTGACCAGTGTATGCCACAGGCTGGGCTCTTCATACAACATTCATTTGCCCTTCTCCACCTGAGCCGGATCTCGCTCACCTGTGCAACGCAGCTTTCGGTCCAAGCCTAGAACGTGCCTCATCTTCCACCCACCTGAAGCCTCATTTCCCACCCTACCTCTCCCCTTCCCCCTGCAGTCCAACACACAAGATGCTTGTGTGGCTGATGTACATATGTATGGTTTTGTTTTTTTTTTTTGTTTTTTAAGAGATTAACTTTTTATTTATTGCCTGAGGGAGGGATAAAACAAGTTGTTTGGAGAAAATAAAAATAAAACTGTTTTCAACAGTTGTGGCTGGCATGGGTTTGTCCTAAGACCAAGACAGAATAGCAGCTTGTGCAAACACTCAGCTTTCACAGAGCAACTGTTAAAAATGCATTTATTGAATTTTAAACTATTACAAGTATTGCAGATCAGACATTTAGCCAAGCACATTTATAGATCAAACTCAGTTGTTACAGAGGTGTTACCTAAAGTCCACCACGTAGGTAGGCTGAGAACCTGCCCATCGTCTTCTTTGAGAGAGAGGGTAAAGGAGGAAATAAATAAATGATATCCCAGCTCCAGGTAAGTGGCAACCAAGAGAGGAAACATACAGGGCTAGTTATGAAAACAAGTTATACAAAAAAAGGTCTAAAAACTCAACCCCCAGGTACACTGCCATTTGGGTTGGCACAGAAAGCAATTAGGAATGAAGATACACAAGCTTACGGGCCTGTGGCACAGAAAAATCCCCATTTCAATTTCCAAAGCTGAAGCAAGTTCTGCAGATGTTAGGAAGAAAGTGTCAAAATTATTTTGTAATACAGACTCTAATCAAACTACGCTAGTAATTAATGGAATCAACACTAAAACTTGCCACCAACAGGTTCAGTAAGACAGAAATAGATACATCAAAACCAGTCAGATAGTATGACCTAACAGGCTATGTTAGTGTAATAGGAAATGCTTCTGTTTCTTGTGTTCCCTACTGCCTCATGGGCTCATTCACCTTCCTTCAGAAGTTTTAACATGCTGTGCCCTGATCCTCTAGGTTTCACATCTACGATGTGTTCAGAGAGGTGGAAACACCGCCACTCCATCTCTGGGCGTGTGTCCAGCCGCTCTCTGAAAGATCAGGAGCGTGCTCTGGACTGTGCCAAAGCCACCACCTCTGATCCTCAATGGATTCAAGTCTATAGGGGTTCACGAGCCACTCGCTACCTGTGGCTAGAACGGAATTTGTACTTTCCCACATCTTCCTCAGCAGGGCTGCAGCATGGCTTAAAATGACCGATGCATCTCCTTTTTGATTTCTGAGCTAGATTTTCTGTGGCAAAGCAGCATGGAAAGGAAGAAATCCCAGTAAAAAATAAATTCACACACTTCCTGACCCTTCAGCTTCCGAGAATGATTAGCAATGTTCAAACAAATCTGTTTTGTGGTTGGACCCTTCCTTTTACCCATCTTTTGGAAAAGTCTGTTCTGGGTAATTTCTGTTAACAGTCCCATGCGGTAATTGTAGGTAAGCGTGTACTGTGCAGGAGCGCTGACTCCACTGCGGGGATGGAGTCTTTCTGAGGAAGATTTGCCACTGTCTTAAGTAGTTCCCACAGGCCACGCAGTGGCACAACACGTTAGCATCCCTCAGCGCTTCACGCATTCACAGGGAGCAGGCACCTCCTCTAACCTACAACAAACAGTAGGATCAGCTGGTTTCCAGAGTCAAGGAAGCTCTCCAGGAGCTACTCCGTCCCATATACCACGTGCCTTTTCTGTGTCTGCTGCCCACCAAAGCCAGCAGTACAGAACATTTTGCAGGGCTTTCTTTTCGCTTCAGTGTAGAATTTTGTTTTGGGGTATTCTGTTATCAACAAGCAAAGTATAAAAGTTTGCAGGCAAAATAAACCCCTGCTGCATAACGCAGTGGGATTCAATCGCATCGCATGCAAACATTCAAAACGGGGGTTAGAAAACACCGGTACCACACAAAGACCAATAGTGACTGCAAAATGGTGGAACTAGTACAAGAGGTTTGTAACAGTCTCCGTGGAGCTGGGATCAAAATAAACTGGCAGATAAAAATAAGGATGAGAAAATAAGACACACCTTATTAAGGTACTGTACTCTCTGCTTTTAATCCTAACAGGAGTTCTGTTGACAGCATTCAGACTGCAATGTCGCTCTGCACCAGGTACCTAATTCATCTGTCTCATGGAAACAATTTCAGCAATGGAGAGCCGAACCCTCCCTTCTTTGCTCCGTGGTGAAGTTTCCTTCTGTTTTGCCTACTAAGGTCCTGTCACCAACCGTACAGACATTTCAAAATGCTGCCTCAAAAGGGACACGGACAAAAAATCAACAGGCCTGAGACACAACTCTTCCTTTCCCCAGCAGACACCACGTTCTGCCCCAGCGGGAACAGCTCTTTCTCTGGAGCCAGTGAGAGGTGCCCAGGCTGCCAAGCCTACGAGATGGCTTAGCCCAGCCTGTTCTTGCATGCTCAGTTCTTACCGTGCCTCTACTGGTGACCCGATGCTGCAAATGAGCATCCCATTATCAGGGGATCGCCCTTCTCAGGGACTCAAAAAACTTCTTCATTTCTCAGGAGGCAGCCGCTGCCTGGTTATGGGGGCACACTATTTTTAAGGCCCCATTCTCTAGAATTAGGAGGCATCAAGTTAATTCCCCCAGCTAAAGCAGCAGCGTCTGTACCATTAACAACCTGCCCCCTGCAGCTCCACCACCACAACCAGCTTTTTGACGGGTAACTTTGATATTGATGGGCAGATCCTCACTTTGTTTTAAACTGTAAGAGGAGCTACAACAACACACGCCAGGAGAGGCGGACGCTACTCCCGCACAGGTTTCTACAACACATAGACGCACCATCAGGCCTGGGTACTCCTCCGTGTCTGGCCAGAAACGGACAGGAGATCACGTCATTACGAGACAAAAACCACTGCAAAATGATTTCCTCACACAGCACCTTTACTCTGCACAGAACATCAGATACGTTAACACTGGCAGTTCAAAGATACTGGACAGTATTTGTAGCCTCTAGAAGTTCAAGGCTGCAGAAGAAATCCAGACTAGCCATTAGTTCAATCAGCACACAGGAAACAACAAGCAAGAACAGAATCTGGTGCGGGCTTGGCGGGGTTTTTGTTTTTAGGTTCGTTCTTGGTTTTGAAAGATGTAAAGCTTTTAACTTCCACACCCACATTAACTGTTTTGCTCACCTAAGCAGCACAACTGTTTTACCATTTAAAACTATGTCTAACTGGGGATGGTGAGCAACACTCACTCTCACTGCTATCTGAAACCCTAGTGTAGATAGTCACATCCCCCCACTCCATTATTAACTAAGTTAAAAACAAACCCCAAACTTAAATGATGAATACAAAGCTTCAAAGCCTAGTGGTGATCTTTGCAATCCTAACACTATTAAACAAGTAGCCAAAATACAAGCACCCAATTTTATCAATGAAATTTGATTAAAAGGACAACTAGGCTAGAGCCTGGCTTGGACTTCGAAGCTACATATTTAATCAGGTCACAAAATGAAGCGAGAACCGTATATCCACTGCCAGCTCAAGAAAAATAAAACCCAAAGTTCAAGATCTGTTGGAGTATTGCTATTTCTAAGGTTTTCTTTAGAGATATTACAAACAGATGAGGTGCAGGTAGCCACACTGCATCAAATGACCGATTTTACAGTGGGTGAAATTCCTCTGTGAGGATAACTTGCTTCAACATTAATGTCTTAATGTTAAAAATGAAAATGTTGTGTCTTAATGCTGAAAGTGAAAAGCTCTTCGGGTTTAAGGTTGTTTTATCCAAACACATCAGCAAAATCCCACTTGTGGGGAGCACATATATTTTTGTAAACTAAAAGCACACTATTCTGTTGTTTCCTTGCTTTAAGGGCGATAAAACCAGAATGCATGAACTGGATCATCAGATACTAAATGGTGCTGGTTGATAGAGCGTGATGTGTTCAAAGGAACATTTTTCTCTCCGGTCGTTACATGCTCAACACTGAAGCACATCTCCTGGTATTGGTTGTTAAGAAAAAAAATTAACAGGGCTCCGTTTTCAACCTTCTCTAAAACTGTAGAAACAAGACACAAAAGAAATCGTTTTTTACTTTTGTTAAATGCATATCCTTCATGAGGGGGGACTTTTGGAATTGTTTGATGCTGTGCTATGCAATGCTTAAAAATAACTTTCTCCTACCCAGGGAAATAAACCTGGGAACTTGCAGGGAAGAGGATTAGAGTTAATAAATCCTAGCTTTGTTCTCTGGTATACCTGCAAACAAATCCACTTGCCAACCGATATTTTAAAAGTTTGTTCTCATCAAAATGTAAAATCGATATTTAAAAAAGTTATTATTTTTGTAAATCCCTTAAGCTCTTCAACTGTGATGTCACACACAAAGATGTGACATGAAAATGCTATAATACACTCTCCCTTACCAGTTTGAAACCCATTTACTGGGTCTCATATTACAGAGGGACATGAACCAGATATGCCCTCGTGTTTGCAATCTTCTGACTTTTCACCTGCGATCTCCCAGCACAACCATAGGGCATTGTAACTGGAGAACATTTCACAAACTGCATGTACTTAATAGGAGCCTTATAAAACGTTCTTTTAGAGATGCCAGCAGAGGGCATTGACCTGCTTTATGAAGTTCTTTCAAGCACAAGAGCTGGCTTCACCCTTGCAAACGCCTCCTAGGGCTTCCTCCCAAAAACTCACACAGACAAAGCAGCAAACTGACATGATTTCTTTCCACTCTAAAGTTACACTCACTCATATTATCGTTTGCTCAGCGGTGTGCAAAAAAACCCTATATTGAAGAACTGGACCTAGCCCCTTCTCGGATGAAATTCATATTGCATTGTTAATGATTTTAGTCAACTCGACTTTGTGCAAAATATCTTTAAGAAGGTTCCGGCTCAACTTCAGAATACAAAAGGAAAATAAATAGTTGACGAGGATCTCTTGAAAACATAAAACGAATGGTGTATGCTGAAAAGAAAATTATGGGCTTAATGCAATTTATCTGCAAATAAAATAACTAGGATAGTAGTGTCTGAAATTTTAACATGTGAGATGGCACTGATAAAGATTTCCATTTGCACAATAATGTTCCCAAAGTCTAGATCAAAACAACGTTATTTTACACATGGTAACTGCAGAGACTAGGAGCCTGAGATATGTTATTAAAAGGCAGTCCCTTGTAAACTTTCCTCAAAAGGAACAGTAGCAGTTGAGTATGCAAGAGTTACTCTTATCGTATTCAAGACAGCAATGCTTTATAAAAGACATACAGCTTATTTCCAGGTTGTTAAGAATTTTATATGATACTGATTTTCTGAAACATGTATCCATCCAGTCCAGGATTGAAGTCACATCCTTCTTCGCTGCTCTGTTGCTACTAGGTCTTTTGCTCTGCTGCTGTTGCTGTCTGTGAGGGAGCTTCTGGTTTCACAATCTGGTATGTAATGAGATATTCTGGGTACGCCTGAAAGTAATTCAAGAAAAGAGAGTGCAAGCATCAGCTCTATGTTCGTAGACTGCAAACAAAAAAACAGATTTAAAACATAGCCAGCACTAAGTGGGAACTGCTCGATATAGTTAACACCTTCATTAATACGCTAGTAAAAAGATGTTTCTTCCATGCAGACGCTGCCAGAAATGGTGTGCGCAACAGGAATTCACCATCAGAGTTACTCTCCTTGTTAGCTAATCCTACAGATCAGTCAATGCCTGTAAGTTATTAAAAAAAAAAAAAATAATCTCAGCTGACCGATGTAGTCTGACCCTAAAACGCTCACTGACTTGCCATGTGACCTGCAAATGCCTTTACTGGCAGTAAAATACTTGGCATACCCAAAGCTCCTAACCCAGTCATCTGTCCAGCATTTTCTGAAGACAGCCAGCAGGAGGTTCAGTCCCAGAACAAAGCTGAAGTTGCTGGAGGGCAGGGCCCTATTCAGAGGAACCTAGAGAACTGCATACAACTTTTGGGCCCTCCAATACAAGAAAGATGCCAGCAAGCTGGAGCCAAGTTCAGCGAAGGATCAAGAAGATAGTCAGGGGGAGAGGGCATAAACAAGGGAAGGGTGAGGGAAATGGGCTTGTTCAGTTCAGAAAAGGGAAGGCTTTGTGGGACCTCATAGCAATCTTCCATCATGTATGGAAGGCTACTGAGAAAAGAGAGCTCCTTCCTGAGATGTGCAGCAGGAGAATGAGACTAATTAAAACAGGGGAGTTTCCTATTGGATACAAAGATGATATTTTTTACTCTGAGGGTAATTAAATAAAAGAACAAGCTGCTGAAAGAGGCTGTGAAACACCATTCTCTGAGGCCTTCAAGATCTGGTAGATCTTAAAGAGGCTGGCCTAGGTGACCTCCCCAAGGACCCTTCCAACCTGAACTTATGATATAATTTTGGAGCCATCCAGAGTAGTAAGCAAACCACTTTTCTAGAGTAAGGGTCTAGTTGAATTATTCAAATTAAAACTCAGCTCCTGAAGGTTGCTGTGCTACTTCAGCTGCCATTTAAGGGAGACAGTGACACTGTCACTGCTGGGAATCTACAGGTAAAAAGCCCAGAATCCTGAAGATGTACAAGACCCCCAGAAACGCAGCTGTTCTTGTTAATGCAGTAATGCCGGTAAAATGCAACAGCGCCTACTGAGAGAAACTGCAACTCCTAATAGACTCTATCAGTGCTGCACAGGGGGAATTAGGCAATTCTGCATGGCGTAAATCAGAGCAGCTCAGTGAATACGAGTAGCATTTGCTGGCTTGATACAGTTCACTGTTTATTTCCACTTTTAAATGAAAAAAAAAAAAAAAAAAGAAATCTAGTCAACCAGGTTATCACAGCACAATTGGTATGGAAACTAGTCACATCCCCTTTCCAGCTCCAAGCTCTGCCCTTCCATAAACCCAGTCCTTGCTAACCTACTTACCTGTTCTCCTCTGTAGATAACATATTCAGCGTAGGCAAGTCCATTCACGCTTGGCCTGCCGATAACAGAATGGTGCCCTGGAGGCGCATGAGCCATTTTCATTGTGCTGAACTGAAGAAAGGATTTTCCAAGGGTCACTCTACAGAAGAGCATTTGTCTAAAAGGAAAAAAGAAAACATAATTTTAAAATATGTCATTAGGAGTTGTATGCTTCCAGAACGATTTCAAACTTTTGAGTTTATTTTGTTACAACTAATTTCTCAAGTCTTTTTGGAGAAATGCTTTTAGAAACCACTTCTAAGGCTGTGTAAAACCTGTCACCAAAAAAAAAAAAAAAAATCTTTCTTGACATGCAGAAAGGAAAACACACACTTAGTTTAGCCCTTGCATGGAGGTCTGTTCTAGTTCATTTTATACAATGCTGTTGAAAGAAGGTGAAACTCTCTCTGTGTTCCTACCAGCAGGGTACGGACAGGTATCAAAGTGTGAAAAGCACAGTGATCTACTCCAGTACAAAACAAAGCTGTGATTAAGTCCTGTTCACTACCTCCAAAATTATCTGAACCATAGTACAACACTGTACTGCTGACCACCACTTTGCACTGCAGTTTTGTTCTGAGAGTGCCTGGAGTTTAATTGCTATTTTCCCCTGACTCTTCATTTTCAAACTTGCTGTTTCAAGCTTCTTTCCTGAGCCACAATTCACTTTGATTTATACTCACTGTACGCTTAGATGTAATTTTTGACCTTTCTGTGGGACTCGCTGCATTTGTATCCTTTTTTGTTCAGCCCTGACAAATGGAAAACTGCATTTTTCCTGCCATGACCAAGCTCAGGCGGCTATTCTGTCCCTGCAATTCATCCTGTGCCAGGATCATAAAAACCAGGACAGCCAGAATTACGTATAGGGAACTCTGCTGGACTCATACCTGTGGCAGATATAACAGGACCTGTCTTTGTGTGTAGGACAGCCCGTTCCTCCCCCTATCCCATACACATATTGATTGCTTTTTGAGGAGTTCTCAGCAAAGTAAATTCCAGCTCCAAACATTCCTCCAATGTATGCATGCCTTTCATCAAATCCTTTGTGAATGATAGCATTAATAAAAGGAGACCCTAGAACAGAATGACACAAAACAATGTGTTATCATACATACTTGTTAAGCTCTATAGTAATACAGGACTCTATGTCAAGAGGAGCTTGTCTGCCTCAAATAGACCATTAAATACCAGAAAGCGTGCTCAGTCAGCTGGAAGGGGGCGATACCCAGCAGGATGCAGTGATGTGTGGGATTTATCGTTATATACCAAGATCCCACGTGTGACTCATATTTCTTAGTCATTTCACAGATCTCATTAAATGGCTTTCCCCCCACTCACATTTTATCTTGTCAATGCACACCTTCTCCAGCAGTCAGTACCGGTTAAGATGGGGCAAGATGTCAGGACAATCATACCCAAAACCAATTTCCTACGCAGAATCATAGAAGGATCTAGGGCAGAAGGACCCTCAGGGAACTGTCACTTGGCGGCACTTCTGGATGCTTCTAGAGAACATCTTGCTGAAACTCGCAGTCAGTTTTGATTCCTTTCCCTGATGGTTGCCTGAAGCACCAGGGTATAACGCTTTTACTGTGTGCTGCTCCCCTCTTTTAGAAGATACCCCATCTTTCTCACAGCAGCTTTACTGGAAATGACTGAGATATAGCTGAGCAAAACCCTATTTTTTTTTCTTATTTTTTTTTTAATCTAGTGTAGCTTTTTGGATTGCAGTAACCACACAGACTAATTCCACCCCCTTCTCCCCCCACCCCTGCATTTCTAGAGTAGAAATACAATTACTGTACAGGATGGTGACACAGCAACATTAACATTGCCTGTGGGTCCTTGTAAGCTTTTTTTTCTTTGTTAAATACCAGTACATACAAATAGAGATCACTTCCTTACCATGAAACAACATGCGTTCATTGTGATGATTATGATTCTCCTCTGAGACCTCCTTCTGTCTGTGACAGAATCTCTCCCGCAACTTCTTGTTCACAACCTTTTGAATCTGCAGTGGTACATGTCCAACCATAATTGAATTGGAATTGAAATGGAATACAGTTTCACAGAGTTTGCATAAATTTGACAGGGAAACTGAGAGTAGGACACAGGAAGGGCATAAAGAAACCCCATGGCTGTTCTGCATGCAAGGCTGAAGTCTTTCAAACAAGCTGGCAGTACATGTTTACAGATGGTTACTGTGAATTTCGTAGCAGCCTAAGTTCTCAGGTTTAAGGAAGACTTTCAGGCTTCTTCCCTCAGAGACTGTAATACCACAAAGAACTACAAACTGTCTGAAACTTCCACCTCTGCTTTGAGCTCTGTTGAACAATGTGGGCTAGCTTTTTGAAGCTTGCTGTCTGCCTTAGGTTGAATTTTTATGACAAGAAACAACTTCTGAGGAAAGAAATTAGAAGATGTGCTGTTTAAACTATTATCTTGAGATATTGTTCCAGTCACATGTTCTAATACCACTGTGGTTGCTGTAAAGAACTTCACCTTCAGTTGGGAGTAGGATGGAAGCAGAGTTTACTTCAGGACGCATGATCTACTGGGCCAAGTTGCAAAGGCTCACTTTTCAAACAGAGAGGCAGCAGGGGTTTGCTGACGCTCAGGAACCAAGTTCTGTTCTGATTTCCTCTATTACCTCCTCCCCCAAAACGGAAGCAGAAAGTGTACTTTCCCTCAGAAAGACAACACTCAATTTCCTGATAAGCCAGTGCTTGTAAAAGGTATTTTTCTAGTTGGCAGGGGCAAAGAAGGAGGTGTCGAGATCCAAAGTAGCATAGGGAGATAGAAACTTTTAATAAAAAGTCACATTCATCCTTTCCCCTCTCCAAAAATATCCTTTAAAAAGGCAAGAAAAAACTACCCTGAGGAAAAAAAACCCCACACTTGTGCTGCAAAGACAAATACAGAAGTTATAAGACCTCTGAAATTAAATCAGGTTGTGAAATATAAGTCAGGCTCTCCACCACCCCAGGCTTCAATATCAGTTCCTCAGACTCCTTTAAGAGCACAAGCGGACACTTCTCCCTCATTCTATCTGCAGAGCACACGATCAGTCTAATTTTAGCATTTAGCACTTGCTTTAACTCTGCTCCTGAATATTATTTAAACAAGGAACTTTAAATATAAAATGGTGATCCATTAAACCAATTCTACCTGCTTGCATAAGTAGCAACTTATTTTACCACACAGAATTAAGAGGTTTTGAAACTTACCCTGATGACATTGTACCTGTTGAAGATGCCACCAGCATTCCCACCATCCCGATGCTCCCGGATTGTACTCTGCATCTACATAAATGAACACAACAATGTTCAGCACACAAAGCTTGCTAGCAAGGCAAAGTATTCATGCAATACCTTAGTATATCACTGGCAACAACAGACAATCTTGATTGAAAGTTAATTAAAAGTTGTAAAAAAAATAATTCTTTATTTTAAACTGAGGTACACCCTTATTTCTCAGGCACCCAACATGCTATGCTATTCCACAATAGAGAAGTTGGGTGATGCAATTATCCAATCTTGTAATAAAAAATCTACACAGGAAAAAGGAGAACTGTGGCACATCAAAATTATACACAACTAGAAAACCTGCTTTAGATTAGGAAAAAAAATATCTTTGAAAATGAATATACAAAAAGATAATTTTGAAGTAATAACAAATGTGCTTCTAATGAGTACAGTTCGTATTTCCTAGTGACAGGAAAATGCTTCCACTGTAAATTTTCCTAAGTCATTAGCAGCCCCTGAAAATTTAAACAGTTTCACTGTGTCCTTTCCAGAGGTATTTATAGCTACAGCAACAACAATTAGTATTAGCTCAAATAAATATCCCAATGTACAATGTCACAATGCAGACAAGTGACCCCTTCTGTCAGAAAATTTTATAAAAAAGATCTGCAAAAACTCCAGTTTACAGAGTTACTAATCAAAAATATCCCAGACTAAGGTGGCAGTAATCCTGAATATCTAGACTTCTAAAAAGACTCCAAACGTGTCTGTGCTACAGTGTAGGAACACTACACAAATAGCAAATGCACAGTAAAATGGTCTTTCTTTCAAACACAACTCTTCAGAAAGTCTCTTTTCTGTTATGATTTTTCTTTCAAAATGGTATCTGCTTGTAGTTTACTTAAATAAAAGAGCATGTGTGTGTGGGAGGCAAAATCACAGTCAATTCTCAATTATCCAAGAGCTGTTTATCTGGGTTACAGATTAACTAAGCCACTGAGACAAGAGAAAACAAGCTGGTTCACATGCAGACACAGCCTGAGCACAGAGAATGCCTACAGATTTGCAAGACCTTCATTCCTTGGTCTTATTCACAGCTTTTTGATTTTTGCAGGTCCACCTACCTATGGAAAGCTGTGGAAACCATTGCTATGAGATGACATCCGAAACACGACAACAACAAAGCAAAATTAGGATAACACTAAGTGAGCAAGCAGACCACTTATTAAAAAAAAATAATTGGCAAGACACAGCAAAATAATTCCATCATTGCTCTGTATGAAAAGACAAATGAGGACCCCCACACTTCATGTCAGATCTATGCAATTCATACACCAAAGCATATTTTATCACTTTCAACATGCATGGCACACTTTAGCTCTGATGGGCTTTAAGTGAAAAGAGAAATACATTGCTGCCGGAGCATTAAGAAAGGCATTGCAATACCTCCTCTTCTACGGACTGATACTCCTTATCATCAGGAGCAAGGTCAAGGAGAATGGTCCCCTGACTCACACAGTGGAAAGTCAAATAAGGATTGGTGCCTGCAAAGAGAAGAAATTAAAGGAGTAAAAATCAACAGGAGAATACAATACCAGGTCTATTTGCATCCAGCATAATCATTATTCTTCTTAAATAACCCCAGTACAGCAGGAAAAACAAAATAAACACAAGGCAGAACCTTGACAAGATAAAGTGCTTTCCTTAGCAGCAGCAGCTTTAAAAGAGAAAAGGAAAATGCACGTGGGACATAATTGCATTTTATGGTTTCCACTTTCAAAAGAAGCATCTGAGAATTGTGGGGCAGCAAAACACTCCATGAGGTCCACCCTTCAGGATATAACTGGCCTGTGGGTAGGTACGTAGGGCAAATCAATCCAAAAGCTCCTGCCTGGTGAAACAGGGTCCCTGGAAATGGCCACAGCCTCCACAGCTGCCTCAGGGGCGTCCACTCTCTGCAAAGGCAAGTGATCACTCAGGCCTGTATTTCCTCAATATATTCTTTACCTGTCAAAACCCACTGAGCCACTGGATCTGCCAGCACGTACGTTTGACATCCGGATTCTTTCAAGTCCTGGTGACTATGCCTACCCTTTACAGAAAGTGACTTCTGGGAACCTGATGTATGCTACACTTAGACTAACCAGTAAAAGTGTCATATTTACCTTGCTGTCCTCCTAGAAGTCTCTCCACACCTTTTATTAATTTGTGGCGGTGTCCATACGCATTGATCCCAATTTCTTTAAGCTCCTCATGCCCCATGTCTGCCAACACATCCAGGGTTATCTGGAAAGGTGAAAGACCACAAAAATCACTTGCCAAACCTGGCCTGATTCCCAAGCCTGAGGACCCATCAGTTCAGAAAATGGAATGTATTCACGGTGCAACCAAGATTTTATGTTTTGCTGCACTTCTAATTGCTGCCACCTTCTGGCAAGCCTCTCCCTATCACAGGACTATACCCAACTGCTACAGCCTGAAGCTGTGCAAAACTTTTACTTCTCTTACAGCAATTAACAAGAGCTCGTTCTCACAGGAGGTTCTCAAAAACTTTTTTACTTATGTGGAAGGAGAATGCATGGAAATGCTGTGAAAAATCTGGGAATATTTTTGAAGCATTCAAAATTTCACATTGTTGTGCACTTCATTATTTTCACTACACAAACAGAAATGAGTATTTCACTACAAACTGAGTATCATTAATTCAAAAGAAAGCAATTCAAGCAAAGAGTTAATAGCTATACTGAACATCTGTCCAACTGAGCAGAAAACAACCCTGCTAGGACTGCTGTGGAAAAGCCACTGAAGAAATTTATCACGTGCAGCGGAAAATTAAAAAAATACTGAAGAAACGCAGATAGTAGAAAGCATCAGGAGGAGGCTAGAGCCAAGGTGAAAAAGTGTACATGAAGGAACTGCAGTGCTTGGAAAAAGCAGCTTAAAACAATAAGCTTAAGGAAGATGAGCTTACAAGAGAGAAACTTACAAGAGGAGCTAAACAGTTTCAAAACGATGAATGAATATAGTGAATCTGATTTGCATTATTAAATCTTATTAGCAGGTGAAGATCTTAAAAACAGGTTAGGAGTTAAGGAAGCAAAAGTAGTACAAAATCAAATAGAAATGTGAGTAGAATATAGGTTGGTTTGAGGTTGGTTTGCTTCTTAATAGAAGTAGTTCCAAATTAAAGAAAAAGCTTATACTTCATATATAAGAAAGGAAAAAAGATTATATGGCATTTTAACTTTGGGGAGATACTTCCTGTAACATTTCACGGAAACAGTTGGAACTTTTTCTGTAAGCAACACATTACATTTCAAATGTTTGTTTCCTGATCCCTCATAAAAGATTAGCAGTAGATCCCTGGGGAAAAAATAACCACCAGATCCAGCCTCTTGCACTTGTACCTTTCACTTCCCCCAATGTGTCGATCTTACTCATGCAAACAAATAATCTATTTAACTGTAACACATTAAATCTAAGAATTGATACATAAAAAGAGTCTACAAATACAACTGCAGTACTTCTGCTCTAAAAAGTAATGTAAGCTTGAGAAAGTGTTACATTAGTTGTACTCCTTTCATATATTGTGAATTACCGATAAATCTGCAGGTTTTTCCCCCATTTCTCAATTCCATTTGAAACTTGTTAGCCCTGCAAAACCCAGTTAATGCTACAGTCCTAACCTCTTAGGAAATGTAGTTTCTACATTCTCCAGTGTGACTACACCCAGGTAAACTAGATTTTTGTTTTATTTCAGCTTATAGTCAAATTAGAGGGTTTCCTAGATCTAACCAAAGCATCACATGCAGCACTACAGGTGGCGAAAGGCTTGTTTGGATATCAAGATTGCTGAAGAACATTCATGAAAACTGCAGGTGACGTTCCAACCTAACTTTGTTACAGCCATCATGTTCAAAGTTCACAAGGTCCAATGTAACTCTCAGAATAGAAGCCAAATTGGCAGTCATCATTTGTGTATAAGAAAGTGAAAGACACTGGATATCCGAATCAAGCAACAAATGAGATTTTAACAGGTTCCTCAACTTCACCATAAAGCATCTGGTGACTTATTAGCGGTTTTCTTGGACATACTTGTTTCTCTGTAGACGTGAAGTTGTTTTTTTTTTTGGCTCTCTTTCTCAACTAGAGGATGAATAAGTCACTCAAGTTTGTTAGATCAGTCTATCTTTTAAACATACAAACAAGTATGCTTGCCACTTACCTGTTCTGTCTCAAAGATGTCCCGAAGGTGTTCAAGACCCAGGCTTTTTAGGAACTGGGTGATGTTCATGTCAAGGCCAGAAACTATAAGAGAAGAAACAAGTCATTATACCCCATGCACCTGAATTAAAAAGAAAAAAAAAATAATCAAAAAAACCCCACAACAAACCCTGAAAAAATATCAAGCAATACCACTGATTCCCTCAAAATCCCAAACTGTGACTCTTTCTTCAATCAATTTCTCTATGTCTACAATGAACAATCCACTTCCACTGTGTGACAGCTCAGTGCAAAGATCATCACTGTTCTTTCCTCAGAATCATCTATTAAAAAGCACAAATGATCTGTGGCAAATACAGGCTCATATTGCAAAGAGAAGGAAAGGATGGGTGGGTGTATTTTTGCTATGTAATCACCTAGATGCTGACATAAAGCACGTGTTCCAGATACTAATCAAAGGGTTAAAAAAGCCTTAGCAAAATCCCCCAGCCATCACAATCATAATTCCTTCATCAAAATAATTCTCATTGGATTTTCTGTATAAAATCAACAACGAACATCTGGGCACCTAATCAGATCTGCCTCTGTAGTCAGACCTAATCACTGAGAGCGAACATAGACTAACAGCCAACAATGCTCCTAGCAGAACACATGAAAACCAACCAAGCATCAGACACCTTACAACACAGATAACAGTTCAAGCTATAAAACATTTTCTGGCTAGTAAAAATGCTTTTCAGACAAAGCAAGGCCTATTGTGATACTACTGTACTTCTAGCAATGTAAACTTGTCCAGCAGCAAATGCACCTTCTCCTTCCTTCCTTTCAGTTCCTGCTGCTCCATCACCAGCGTTTGATGCCCCTCCTACAGCTAGTTCTGCCAGTGGCCCAGTGAGGTTATCTATACTGCTGGCAGCAGAGAGGCAGGACGGCGTAGACGCTGGTGAGATCAGGGAGGCACTAACAACAGTAGCTTGAGGCTTAAAGCATGTAGGCAAAGCTTCTGGAGGCATTGCATCTATCAGCAAAGCTCGGATATCATCAGCCTGAAAAACAGAAAGAACATTCAATGTGAGGTTCCATTATCACAAGTCACTGATCTCTGGAAAGAATTTTTCTTTGAATTTCTTTTAAATGCTCTGTTATAAAATTGCCAACTTTTGTAACGCAGGAATTCATGGTTGCAAGAACATTCCGATTCACTGCTCAGACATAGGTGAATTGGCTTCTCCCCATTTCTAAAGGTACGTTAAGAAGGTAAATCTAATTTCCTTTCTGGTAGAATGACCTCATAGGTGTTAAAGCCAGGAAGAGCAATGCGGCAACTTTATCTGAAATCCGTCACAACCAATGCCACCTCATAATTTCTCTGTCAGGCTCAACTTCTGGTGAAGCACTTTGCACTGGATCAAGATTTCAATGGAATGACTACTACTATCTTTGTGATCATCACATCTTACAGTGTTGTAACAGAAAAAAGAGACAGGAGCTACAGGAGAAGTATGAACTTGGCTAACAACTGGATTTAGCCTTTGTTGACTCATCTTCAAGAACTTCCTCCTTGTATGTTCTTGTAGAACATGGTTAAGACATCCTTATTTTCCCCCCAGAGAAATCAAATAGTTCCTATATCCCTCATCACAACGTGAGTTTTCTAGAGCTCAGATTATTCTGGAAGATATTTCTTGAACTCTCCATAAAGTAATCAATGGCCTTAAAAGATGCTCACACTATAACCAGACACAGCGTCCGATTTGGTTGCATTACCTATCCCACCAAGACTGGTTAACCTGGGACATGCATGTTCATGTAACCTTATTAGGCTTTTTAACCAGCTGCCACTGCCACCACTAACAAGAAATTTTCTGGGTGCCAGTTTTAGAAAAAGTTTGATAGCCTCCTGCAAATCTTAAAACGTTGTTTTGGAGTCAGACAAAAAGAACTGAGGTAATATGTAGGCAGTGAGCATAATCATGCTCTAAATGATCCCATTCCTCTGAAGGCCCATTTTCCTCCTAGGCTCAAAGAAATAATCACCAACAGTACACAGATTCACCATCACTGGAGACATTTCAGAGAGGTTTATTTCTGGCAATGAGGAGATTTATCCTGGTAGTGAATCCTTAAGCAGAAGCAAACCTTAAATCACAAGCCACGTTAGGATCTCATCCAAAGGAAAAAACCTGGACCCACAGGTAAAAAGCCACAAACGTGCACCCTGGAGATGCTCATCTCCCTCTGCCTCAGCACAGCAAATGCTGAGGACCGCTGCTGCTATGGAATCACAGAGAGCCATTTAATACGCACAACAAATCCTCCAGAGAAGCCAGTGGCTGGCACGCTAACATGAACTTACTGTTGCCAGGTCTAATGGTGTCTGACCCTCTTGATTCTTCATGGTTGGATCTGCTCCATGAGCTAACAGCAGAGCACAGAGCTGTGTCCTTCCTTTTTGTGCAGCTTCGTGCAATGGTGTGAATGCCCATTTATCTGTTGCATTTACGCACGTATTGTATTTGATCAACAGCGCTGCTATATCCACATGCTGAAAAACACAAGAACATTTTAATCAACATGACACTGGTAAAAATCATATTTCCTTTTTCATGCTGGAGGTAATGGTGCCTAGAGACCCCTGTAATTTCTCTTTCCTTTAACTCACTTCTCTGCCTCCTGCATCTACATAGCAGCACACCTCTTCACTTCATACTGCAGCTTCACAGTCACCTGTATCTGTGTGCTACCAGATCATCCACCAGCACGCATATAATTGGGATCAGACACAGAATTATATTTGTGCCAAATCACCCCAAGTACATAGCATGAAGTTAGTGTCAGCTGCAGGAGCAGACGTGATACTTGATCCAACATAAAACCAATAGAATTAAGTGTCAAAATATTTGTAGACAAATTTGAATTGGCAACACAAATTTACAGTGCTGCAACATTTGCGATACAATACTAGAAGCTCTAAAAATCAATGTATTGTACTGTTGAGCCACCACTTAAACGTCTGTACATAGAAATCTTCATCATACTTTATTTCTTTCTTGCAATTTCTTGCAAGACTTTGAACCCATCCATGGCAGCATAAATTTATTATTTCTCCAATCATATTTTATGAGAGAACTGTAATTGATAAAATGCATTATGAGTGTCATAAAGGACAACTGTTTTACATGGGCTATAAAAGTAATGATCTTATAACCCCACACTTCCATCAATATCCCATCCTTGAAGTCTGCCAAGTTAAAATAAGAGAACAGAAGCTGGCAAATAAAATTTTTGGCTGCCAGTAAGATTACTTGTGCAATACAGCTAAGAAATAAAAAAGCAGATAGCCAAAATGAGTAGGTAGGAGTGTAAAACACTGAAATTGTAAGCAGAAGCTCAAAGGCTTGCCAATGGATTTCATTTTTCCTCTCAATGGCAAGTAAGTGACTCTCAGCAGCTCTCGTAAAAGGGCTTGCCCTCTGAATAAGCGTGGTTTGAAAAGACTGCTGACCTTATTTTTCCTCTCTGCCAAACTTTTAAAGCAATTGCTGTTCCTGTGACTTTCCTGCCACCCTACTGAGGGACACGCAGCAGGAAGCGCTGGGTGGGAGAGCTGAAGATACTTTGTGAGGAAAAGGTTGAGCCTGTGAAACCTGCCAGCTATGAACTTGTGAAACCAGTACTCATCTCCTCTCTACCTCCCATCACGGAGATCTGAACAGGCTGATGACAGCTCAAAGAAGCGTGGGCTGCCACAGGAACGGTATACAGCAACTCTTCACTAAATAAGCTGAAAAGCACCAAACACTGCCTCGTAACTTTTCCTAGCAAAAGTGAGGCAATCAGATTAGACTGGCATTATGATTTTTAGATGTGATTATCAGCTTTAACCAATCTCTAATGTTTCCCTGCGCCAGTAAGGAATGTTTTGCCTTTCTATAAAATGTGTGGTTTGGGTATCCCATGCTTGAAAAGAAAGAACACAATCTTTGCAACAGAATATATCTCTAGATCTAAGCAATGTCCTGGGAATTTAATGCTTATGGCAGATGCTGATGAACCATATTGTTTGGTATTAGGACCCAGTATCATAAAGGAATTCTGTGTTGCATTTCTAAACCTTCAGTGGGATTTGGAGCTTTTTGCTCTTTAAGACACTGGAATCCCAGACTGATGTAGAGAACCAGTGCAAATGATGCAGGCTGAGTTTCACTGATACCTTCTCTTGAAAAACAAGGTGAACGTTGTACTTTTTATTTGATTTGGCTCTCAAACAAAAGCAACTGTGGTTCTATTATGATCATCTCTTCCAGATTTTGCTCTTCTTGTGCCAGGGACAGCTAGTAACAGACAAAGCATGTCATGAGACAATCAAAAAACACTACTTCTTGACTTTCACGTCCTCTGTCCCCCCATAAGCACACTGCTGGGAGCTTCTCAAGCACTGTCTCTGTACAATTATTTGCAAGAGATTTCTTTCTCACCTCATCCCAGTTAACAGCTGCTTATAACAATCTATCACGCATCTGTGCAACTGGTATGCACACAGATGCTTCCTCCTACATGGAGGAAGGAGGGCCTGCCTCATCCAAAATGGTTTGAATCAGCCACTGCACCCCCACAGCAGTAGACAGCTTGCCCAGGAGGACACACATACTACAAACTCAGTAGTCCTTCAACACTTTAGCTTTAGCAATTGCTCCCCACCAAAGATCAGCTGTGACAGACCTCCACTTCCCTGTCATCACCTAGACACAATCCCCTGGTACTGTTCTCTTCCTTCCATCCAAGTCTTTCGGCAACAACTTGAGGTCTTTTCCGTTTCAACAGTCACTCCAAATTTAACGCTGTTCAATGCTGTGTATCTGCTTGCCTGCATAAAAGCTATGTTCTAGTGATCTTTCCAAACCACAGCCTTTAACTGCTACAGCACACCTGAATCTGTGCCTTATTTAGGTCTGTAGGACTGCAAACAGGACTCACAACAGCAACTTAGCCCAAATATGCTGTCAAAACCTGAACTATGTTCACAGCAAGGCAGCTGCAAAATAAAGGCCTGTGGATATGACTCTAAGGAGTTCCTTGTTAGTCTACTCATGGCAAGAATGCCTGCACCTACCCCATAGGATGCTGCATTGTGTAGGGGAATTAATCCTCCTTTGTCCTGGGCATTAACATCGGCACCATGCTCAAGAAGGTATTCAGCTACTTCCAAATTGTTGTAACCAGCTGTAGAAAAGGCACAGGAAAAGAAATTAGATATTAGGAAAGCTAAACGAAAGAAAAATTATTAGACAGAAAAGCTAAAGCAATTTTTCAACTGCAAAAGCTCCTCTTTTCTAGTAACTGTATCACTTCCTGAAATACAGCTGCCATAGTTAACAACTCTCTGCAGGACAATCCTCTGTGAAACTCTTAATATACCAATCCTGGTTTTGGTGATTAACTTCTGTAGCCCTATCATAAATATACAAGCCTTCAAAACCTGGTGAGTCACCCACCTGCAAGATGTAGTGGTGTTGAATTTCTTCCCTGGGTGTCTCTGCAATTGATATTTTCTTGAGTACATAGCTTCTGCACTCGTGCCAGGCACCCCTTTTTGGCAGCATCTAGCAAGGCAGCGTCTCCTCGCAGTAAGTCCTGGATATCTGTGTCTCCTTCTTTTACCAAATCTAGAGGAGTGTTCCCGTCTCGATTTTTTTTTGTTGGATCAGCTCCATGCTGCAAAGAGCAAAGTAGAATGCTACCGTCACAACCATGAGCAGAGCAGCGCACGTAAGCGGTATCGCTATTTTGTGGCACAAGATAGGAGGTGGGGGATTTTGACGACAAGCCATCGTGAAGTAATAACTGTATATATTAGTAGGCCCATGAGAATAAATCCAGGAGGCTAGGTCTAAAGCACTGGTCCACAACACAGCTGTGAGAATCTCAACGCCACAGGCAAGAAGAGCAGCCCTCTGCAAGAGCTGCCACTGCTCTACTTGCAAATGAAACAGGTTCAGGAGCATACCCTGCATATAGCTATACCCTACTGTCACAGCAGGCGCTACAGAAAAGCCAACTGCAAATTCCTTGATGCCAATCCTTCCCTTCTCCTGCAAACTGGCTGGCAGGGGTGTTTCCTCAGCACACCATTCTGAGCAAGCGAAGCCAGGCCCCAGGTTTCACTAAATGCCACCCTACTATCGAAAGGAACTGGTTTCAAAAAGGAACTAGAAAAATACTAATTTCTACACTTTCCAATAGGTAACGGCAGTTTACAGGTCCTGGAAAGCAGTGAAGAAAACATTTTGGTGGGCAAGTAGATTTGAATGACCGCTCAAGTATATCTGTGCAGGTAAAACATGCAGATCAGCCAGTGATAAGAACACAGTACTGGAGCACAGGACGAGGAGGGAAGCATACAGCTACATACAGCATACGGTGTGAGTCATGTCCACATACAATCCTGTGGGAGGACAGCTCCTTCCCCGTTCGCTCTCAGCAGCAGTGGGGAAAAAAACAAAGATAGATAAGGCAGAGGCAGCTGCTGGCACTACAGTTCTCTGGCTGGCCCCTTCCGAATAATCAAACACAGCGGTCTAACCCCTGCCAGCAAGTCTGCCCTGCCATTTCTCACTGGGGATGCTGGCAAAGCTGTGTTAGTGTGAGCCACAGGGAATGAGCTGGGGATGGGGAGAGCAGAAGGAATTAACTGCCTTATATTTGGAAGCAGTACAGCAATGCTCAGGGTGTAAAGGGTACACAGCAAGGGACAGAATGGGACAGGGTATTGATTGCACAGGACCAGCTCCACATCTGTGGTGCTTTTGGGAAGACAGCATTCTTTGCACAAAGCCTTTTAAACTGCAATGACTTCTCCAAGACACGACCTTAGATCCCTTAATTTAAAACTCAACAAAATTGGAACTATTCAAATACTCTTCAGAATAAATATCTAAATGAAGAGGCAGTGTCTTCTGGGACTCCTTCAGAGGCACAGAAACAAATGAAGGTGGTAATTTTAAAGAAAGGTGATGAAAAAAGGAAGCCTCGCTAGAATGCCTGTATATTTTTGTTTCCTTCTTCAAGCAGAACAGGACAGAAAGAGCGCAAGTCAGAAGGAGTCAAGTTCAACATCCACAGCTCAGCAGAACTGACAGCAGTGCCAGCTGGCATAAGAGACACAGCAGGAGAAGCCCTGAGCAAACTGCAGTGTGAGCACATATCCACGGACACCCAGAGCGTTTACAAAACTGTCACCTGAACAGCATACTTAGCTCTTGTGCAAGAGTGATTTCAAAAAGAAAGATTTCAGCACTTTTCTATTTCCTGTCATACATCCATTCGGGATCCTCTGAACACAAAAAATGGCTACATTCCCAGTGGAATGATCAGAAAACTCCAGAGACCTCCGGTGTCTATAAAATAACACTGTGCTTGAGAAATGATGAGTGCTCCTATAGCCTGAGCTAACATCTGTATTCAGGTGTTACTACCAGGGCCATCATCGCACCAACTCCACAGGCATCTCTGAGTATCTTCTGGTTTCTACTGCAGATGTGTTTCAAACTGATGCGCTACCCCCTCTGAATGATTTTATGGTAATCAAGTGAAATAATTAATGAGATAGGAGGGAAATAGTGGGGCTTTGCAGCAGCAAATGAAAGGAGAAGTGGATGGGGAAGAGCCTCATCGTTTTAAGACTATCCACATTCTGACTTACTCTTGTTTTAAATGCGGCACTTCAGAGGGACATGAAGCAGGCAAGGCTAAAATAGGAAATATTGGCAAGGAATTCTACTCTAGCACCCTTTTTTATCCATGGCAGGATATGACCTTACGTTAAGAATTCTCTCAAACTCATGTTTCTCACTGGAAACATGTTGGCGTTACCTCATGTTTTTTACAGGTTCTTCCACTAATTATAATGAGTATTTATTCCACAGTATATTAACATGAATTTCCTCCAGGAGCTTGATAAATTACACATTAACGTAACAGTTCTAAATTTCTCACATGCTAGACACCATTTAGGACCCACCTTCAGTTATTGCCCTGTAACACACTCGTGTAAGTATTTACAAGGGTTTACTTAATTGCAGTAACTGTTCCAGAAAGGGATAAATAGGATAACGTGGGGGTTTTGTATTTTTATACAAATTCAGCTGCTTTTTCCAGTTTGAGAGTCTTGTCCTACTTGGCTAATAGTATTAATAAACGTACTGGAAAAAGTAACTGTACTGATGATTCCCTGTAAGTGAACTGATGTTACACAAGAAACCATCTGACAATTGTAAGATGAAAATACATTCAAAGACACCATAAAGAACTCACTGAGTGCCATTAACTTTGCATTAATTAATTAATCTTCAGCAAAAATAAACATAAACACATTTAAAGACAGATCTGAAAACTCCAGCACATACTTTTAAAAGCAGTTTGCAGATTTCATATTTTCCTTTTGCTGCTGCTTCATGTAAAGGAGTGAATTTCCACAGGTCTGCTACGTTGACAGAAGCACCGTGCCTCACTAAGAGTTCAGCCACTTCGTAGTGTCCGTAAGAACAGGCATTGTGCAGGGGTACTAAGCCACTAATCAAAGAGAAAGTATTAATAGCTACAGAAAATAAAATCCAATATGCAATCATACAAAGTTCCAGCAGATAAAACTTCCACCAGACATTAGCGGTATCTTTCAGTCTTTCCAATTTTCATAGCTTTATTTCCCTGCTATTAAAACATCAATTAAAACTTCATTATCCTCCTTCAGTTCTCATCCATGAGACTTTTAAATACTCAGAAAGCACCAATGTTACTACTTCCACAAGCAATTAACTTCAATGCTGTTAGCAACAGCCAAAGACTAAATTGCAAGAATCACCGATGTTCTGACTTTGGATATTTGATTGTAAATTTCTGAAAAGGTAAAACACTATACAACGGGTTTTAAGTACAGTTATTAGTGAGAACTGCACACCTGAGAGATACAGAAAGATACTCAAACATTTCTCTCAGGAAGAACCTGAAAATTCAGAATTGGAAATATTTTAGCATTGGAAATTAATTATCCCCCACCCTGAACCAACATATTGGAGCAAAAGATCAAACAATCATGCTATCCTACATGATTGCTTTGCAAATAATGCAAAAACCCGTAAATGGTTCGTATCGCGTAACTGAGTAAGTAACTTAATAATAAAAGCTAAATAACAGAATTAGAAAAATGACCAGAGATAACCCTGGTATTTTACCCCACGCAATTCAAAACTAATTTTAGATCACCTGAAATATGGCTGCTTTCAAGCAGAACAAAGTCTCCAAAATGGGCAAAAGGGGGAAGAGAAGGATCATATATTACAGTGCCAGATACGTACTTGACAACAGCTTTGCCAGAAAGCTAAGTATGCCTTAATGGTCTATAAATCTCCCTACGGTGATGTCAGGAACAATGCAGAACAAGAAAGAAAGAAAAATTTTCAAGAGAAAAACACAATGGTACTGAAATCCAAAGCAAAATTAATAGAGAGGGGTAGAAGTCTCACACTAATAGAAAACAGGAGAGCATATCATGGAATGAAATGTACCCTTTATCTTTGGCATGCACATCTGCCCCATGGTGCAACAGATACTCCACCACTGATACACGGTTATATCCTGCAGCAAAGTGCAGTGGCGTTGAATGACGGCCTTCCAAATCTCTACAATTCACATTCTGAGGGCTGCAAAGTTGCTGCAAAGACAAAAGAAGAAACCAAAATCTAGTACAGAACTAAAACAAACAAATAACCCCCACAAACCTAACAAAACACAGTCAAATAAACAAACATAAGACACCAAAAGAAAAAAAAAACAACAAACTACCACCCCCAAACGCCCCAACACAAAATTTGATCCATTTATTATAAAAAAATGTTTAGAAGTTAGGTTGCAGGAAATTTCTTTCCACTTCAGCAAAGTGAAAAAAAAGCTGTTCTAAATTTATGGCTGAAACTACTTCTATAACAAACAAGATTTAAATGATGGAAGCAGTATGAAGACATTCCTAATGTATTAGAAAGGGTGAGCCTCTAAATCATCAAGCACCAGGTTCAAGGTCATGTCACTTTCTCCAGATACGTTACCATTTCCACCTTACGTTCTCTTCAGAAATCTAGAAATATTGAGCTTGGCAGTCAAAAGAGCTGCTGGTGCACAAAACTGCTGTTGTTTGAATATTAATACGTTATCATGTTGAAGTTCAAGGTGAGAATGCATGCAGAACAGTCTATCTATAGGCTACTTTGCCCACAGACCAAGTATGAAAGACAAGATCAAACCTTCCTGTGATGCTGGGACTCCACAGCCTGACCCTTCACCTTCAGATTAAGGATGGCTTAAAATGTAAAGTCTGCTACCTGTTAACACTTTTGTTTGCTTGCCTTCCGATTGCATCATGCACCTGAGGCTTGTTTCTACTAAACTGTCATTCTGAGGATCACAGGGTCCCCTTCAAAGAATTACGGCTGCATCTGCAACATTGCACATGTGTCCATCGAAGACATGACTGTGTGAAGGACTGGGAGAATGAACAACCAAAAATTCCAGAGAAACACCTACTTTCTAGAAAAAAAATGAAGAGATCTGCCTTCCCATTTTTTAGGATTTACCATCCACTTGGCACTACTTCCACAACTCTTGTAGCAGAGGCTTCCACAAGCCTTTCACAGCAATACAAAGTGGAAAATTAACACGAATTGCTCAAACCTACCTTCACAGTTTCCAAGTCTCCAGCTTTGGATGCTTCTAACAACCGATAATCCACATCAGACGTGCGCACAGGTGTACTTTCTACATAGGGAAGAAGATGTTTTAGGATTACTTAGGATCACTAAGTTAGATTAACTTGTGCTCAACGTATTTTCCAAACCGGGGGAAAAAAAAAGTCTGCTGTCATTTGTAAAACTTAAGCTGGAGTTGTGATGTTCAAGTACATATTGCTGAATAAGGAGCCTTAGTTTCAGTTTAAACCAGTCAGATTTAGACTCTAGAGCTGACACTATTCTGCCAAATGGAATTTCAATGCTTTGCTAATTCTATGTATGGTAAAAATGACCATTTCTGCATTTAAGAAATCTACACGCTCACTGGGAAAAATTCAAAGTTTTGCTGAAGATCAAAAACACCTCTCAACAATTTCAGCAAACTGCATGAGGCATCAGTGTACAGCCAGGGTTAAGTGCGCTTAATTCAGCAGATGAATTACAGCCTTCGTGCTCTGCACTTGTGATGTGTCTCGTACTATGAAGCAGTGACGATGGGATGGCATTTCTAAGATGGCCCTGGCCAGATGGTGACTGCCTGCTTTGTGATGCTCCAGTCGTGTACTGCACTTCATCGCAACAACGAGATCCGTCCCTTGTTATAAACATGCGGTCATTAAAAACAGAATCAGAAGAATGACATAGTGATTAAAAGGAGACCTTTAGTGAGATACCTTTTTCCTCTTTAAGTGACTGTAAGACAATGATGGGTTTTGGCCTCAAAACTCTTTTCTACCCTACTTCTAATTAGAAATATGGTTGTGAGAAAGCAAGTATTCATTGAGGGACAAGGTCTTCCTCTGGAAGTGGCTGGAAAGGAGCAGTTCCTAGAGCTCTTCAGCGTTGCTCAAAAAGGAGCTGAAAGGGTAATCCTGTTCACGTCATTTTTAATAGAAACTGCTTTCTGTTGTAGAAGCCACTCCTCTCATGCTCAAGGATTTATGGAATAGAAGTTTTGGCAGCATGTTGCCTGATCAGTGACAGAAACGACTGCTTAGTGCAAAACAAATGGGGCAAGGTGAACTTGGGGTTGCAATCCTCTGTAAGAATGCTGTAAGAAAGTCAGAGCATTGTTACAGGCTAAACTCATTCTAGATGGCCATGGTACTCATCAAAAACACTAAGACAACTTCTTTAAACGTAGCTAACTGGTACTACATCCTGGGAGGAAACTGCAGAGATGTTCTGAGAAGGTACTTCTTACAGATTAACAGCCTCTGCAGAATCTAGTCAATTCCTGTCTTTGCAATGTAATCTGTGACTATATCACTGGAGTGGAAAATGGGTAAAGGGATATTTGTTTTCTTAACTAGCTATCCTTACAGAAGGACATCAACTTATCTATTCACTTTGATGTAGTATTTCCTACTGCAGCCCTATTTTCTCTTCTTGATCAGTGTTTTGTGGCCTTTTGCTACCTCCTTGCCTCCATACTCACTGCAGGAAGAGGAGGAGGAAGAAGTGAGAAGCAACTCCTACAAGCTCAACTGTTAGGTGAAGAAATGCTCTGAGTTGAAGGAAAGGCTGAGAAAGCTCAGAGAAGAGGGACAGTGGCACCTTTAATACAGCCAAAGCTGCCAGCTCCTTTCCTCGAGTCTACCTTGATCCTCTGGAGCAGTTCCACTGGAAAGCAGTTGGACTCAATGATCTTAAAGGTTTTTTCCAACCTAAATGATTCTATGATTGTAAGTGATTCAAACACATGCTGCAAGAGAAGGATGGCAGCAGGGGTTCGACATAAATGCAGGTGACTCTGGGCAGAGCACAGAATGCATCAAACTGCTGCTGTTGGAATGGGTTAAGATTTCAGCTCACACCTTCTTCACCTTAAGTTATCTGCACTCCCTTGCTCTCCCCAACAGCACCACCACCTCAGCGTCCTGAGGTAGGGAGAGAACAGGTGAGGCTAAGTCCTATACTGGATCCAAAGCTCTGCTCCTTAGCAATTCTTTATCTCTTCTCTGGACTCCTGCCCTTGTCTTCACAAGATAGCCAAGACCCTGACTTTGGTGAGTCTAAAAAAGGAAATCAATCAGAAACACAATCTAATTACTACAGGAAGGAGACACTTCAGTTCCACTAGATAGAACTTGAGTGGCAAAAGGCTGGACTGAGCAAAGAAACAAAACAAATCTTACTCTTCAAAAAAGCAAAACTAGCAGCATTTTCCAATAAGTATTTGAAAAAATTAAGAAGCTCACTTTACGAGCTTTCTTATATTACATGGCCATACTCCCACCAGTTGCAACCAAAATCACAAGCAGCTAGAGTAAAGTGTCCCTGCCCATGGCAGGGGGGTTAGAACTAGATGATCTTTGATGTCTCTTCTGACCTAAACCATTCTACGATTCTATGATAAAGTGGTATCCACTGGCCACTATGCAATCAGAAAGCTGTTTTCATGGTTGTTATCTCACAGTTGGGAAGTAGCTCAGCAATCGATGTGAGGAAAAAAAAAATCTAATACTGTATGGAAAATATTTTAAGCTGTGAACTCAAGAGTCAGGTAATAACCTCTATCAAAACAACTCCAACAATTAAAAAAATATTTCTTTAACCCATTCTTACAAAAATGAGCACGTAGTAATATTTGGTAAATAACTTCAGCATTCATTTACTAGCTTTGAAATACAGAGAACAAAGTGTCAACAACCCCACACTACGTGGATATTTTTTAGCTTTTGAATGTTTCAGTCTCAAACACCTTCAGGGATCTCAGGAATGTAAGAGAAAGGCTGCTGCTTGTCCAATGAAAACCAGTACAGTACGACATCTGAAACTAGCTTTCCCAGAAAAGGTAAATCAGTGAAAATGAATTTTTAATTCACAATCAAATGAATGCTTTCAGAATACTTGTAAGTTTACTCTTTTGTTTTTTTTAAAATCAAACTCCTATTCTCTTTAACAGCAGGGGATATGTTTCCTTTCTTCTGATTCATAGCTAACATTCTTCTCTCTTAATACACATACATATAGTCACATGCATATTTTAAACAGACAATGCTACCTGCGTAACCAGCTATGTCTCAGCAGTAGATACACTTCAAAACAGTCCTTCCTTGCACTGCTGTAAAATGCCTTTTTTATTTTTTTGCCTGTTTTAAGGCAACATTGAACATTGTTGAAAACACTGAAGGAAATGGAGTTTCTAGCTGCAACGGGTCTCCCTATTTGCAGAAATTCACATGTGACATGGGTAAGAAGATGCAAACCCTTAAGTACTTTTGTGAGGAATAGTGGCACCCTCTCCCAACATCTATTCACCATTTTAATGCAAAATATGAACAAATTGTTATCTAAAGAGTATCCAGAGCGCTTTCACAATAAAATCTTTCTCTGCCGGAAGAGCAAGAGATTTGAGGTAAAACTTCAAATGGTTTAGTATTAGTATTAGTTTAGTATTAGTATGTCAGCATTTTTCTGCGAGTAACACTCTACTTGTAACTCCTAAAGTATGAAGTACCTAACAGGGTGGCTGATGAGAGGAAAAAGGGTTCTCACATGTCCAGCAATATTCCAGTTGCCTTGGAACTTACTACCAAAAAAACCCCAGAACTCCCCACATTTGCCTTCCTAGAATCTCCCCATACAGCAGCATGCTCTAAATCCAGATGATCTTTATCTTCTTCACAATTTGCACAAAATCACTAAATTGAGCAGGGCTTCTTTTGTTTTGTTGTGGTTTTTTTTTTGTTTTCTGAAAAGTATCGCATAATACATACTATAGATATGTGCAAACAATGGTGGAGGGGCGGGATGAGAAAACTACTGCAAGTCTCTTGCATTGAAAAAGAAGTAAGATCCACAGCCGTAAAGGGAGAAGCTGACGTTCACATACACAAGCCTTCATTTTTACCCACCACTTAGAATCTGTTGCACTGCTTCATTTCCCATCTGTGCTGCTGTGAAGCCTTGTAAAGAGATGATGGAGGGATCAGAGCCGTAGTTCAGCAAGAGCCGGCAGGTTTGCAAGTGACCTGCTAACGCAGCCCTGTGCAACGCTGTTTGACCAAGTGTGTCCAGTGCATTCATCTGAAAAATCAGCAGTAATATAAAATATAGTTACAATTAAAAGCCTGCATTTGTTCCTGCCCTTAATAAGAAGGGCAATAACAAGTATTTTCCAGCATTTAACTATCAATACCTCTGCATTGCAACAAAACCAAGTGACAAAATAGGTAAACATGCCAATGTAAAGATAATTTACCACTGATGCTTTCCTGTCTTTTAACAACGCAGGTTATTTGTTTGCAGGGCTAACAGACAACACAGGATCCCCAAAATGATACTTAAAATAGTGATCAAGCTTTTGATAAATTTGATGATCAACCTTGTGCAAGAAAAGCAAAATTCTCACAGAAGAGGATAAAGAGGTAAATAATTAACCAAACAATTCAATGATCTTCCAGCTTTAAGGAAATTACCATCTGTCATCCTCAGAAGGGGAATTAACTCAACTTTACTCACTATCAAGAACTAGAGCAAAACAAAGATGTCAGATTAGAAATTCTGTGAAGGGGGGAGTGGGGAGAGGCTGGATACAAACAGTCCATTTCTTCCTCATTTTTTGTCCCTTTACAGAAATATTAAGTATAACTGGATATAATTCTACTCAACACAAGACTGTATAAACAGGCAAAATGGAGTATCACTTTCAAAGAGTATGATACAATGGAAACCTATCTGTCTGTCAAGATCTAACAGAGTATCTAAATAACTAGAAGCATCTCCACAGGTTCACTATCAGAGAAAAGATGAGAATAATAGAGAGCTTTAAAAAGCGGAAAAAACCCTTATGAAAATAACCTTTCAAGAAGATACTTTGTACCTAGCAGCGATTTCATGACAAATTTAAATGCAAATGTCCAACAGCTTTTTTTACCACTCTATGAAATACAGAACTACTCTATATTCTCTGCAAGCAACTCAGAACCTGTTATCTGTTTCCAAGCCTAAGGACTGCAGGCTGTGAACCGCATGCATAATAGACTGTTACTGTAAAAACCCACCTTCTTACCTTCTCAAAATCTTTGTGGTAGTAGTGAACAAAGGTTTTGCTTGTTATTTCTCACCTAAAATGCAGTGCAAATCCTAGTACCTTTCCACGAAAACTAGTGAAAAACGTTTTGGATAAGATGTGTATTCTGTAACTAAATGAAATTTAATTAAGGGAGTAACTACATAGAAAATATCTACTACCAGATAGGGGGGAAAAAAAAAAGTAAAATACCTGCAATCCAACAACATCAAGCCACAGGAAAGAACAAAGAACTACCACATAAATAAAGTGGAATGTGATTTGATATTGCCTGAAATTCTTCTATATCCTTGAACAATTCTACAGATTCATAAAGCAGGAATTTCCCAGATCACAAACCTCTCTTGCAGGAAGATGTACAGGAGAACAGGTCTGCTTTCTTCTAACCGTGCTCAGCTCATGCCACCCTAATGGGATTTCCCTAAAAGTTTTGTTTTAAATAAAAACTTTCTGCTATCATAAATATTAACTAGATGCTGAATGTCCCAAATCCATCATTTTGTTCAGATGGTGATCCTCATCTGTTTCAGGACACCGGATGCCTTTCACCACTGATAAGGGCACTGAGAAAAGCAGAAGTCTGGAGTTATACAGGTTTAGTGATGGTAAAGGCAGAATGAAATGAGACTTGTGGATTCTGGAAGTAGCTGATAACACTGTTTGCTCAAGAGAGAGAGTCATAACTAACATCTTCTGTAACACTGAATTCCTGTGTTAAACATGCCTGTACTGAACAAATCGTTGAAGAACAGCAGCAAGGCATTCACAGTACACAACTTGATACTGAGTGTGTACCTGGAAAAAATGTTAATATTCATTTGAAAAGAACCCTGGCAGAGTCATCAGATCCATCATCTCACATGTCTTATGCAGGTCTCCTTTCACCTCCAAATAATTATCTTTGCCAACAATCAACCTTGTGGCAGAAGAACGCCAGCCATTTGAAGCACTGCCTGCTTACTTCTGGGATAAAGAGGGCTGCAGCTGACAGAGGGATGCCGGCAAATGAAGCTGTTCTTTCCCTCAGGAGCAGAATTAGGCTTTGAAGGGCAATTTCATGGGGAGTATGTTCACTTTGAGGCAGATTTGCTCTCACCAATCACGCAGCACTTGTCTAAAACCAACCCAAGAATGTACTGCACTAAGGCTGAAAGCAACAGGATTTATTTCCAAATGAAAATCAATTTGAGCATTACAAATTGAAATACAAACTGAAATTAAAGTCTCGTAAAAATCAAACCTGGTAAGACATATGCCTGGGTTAACCACTGCTAGGTCTAAAAACACGCCCTTTCAAATTCAAAGCTAAAGTTTAAACACTATGTGACAAAATGTAAAATATCCAAGGTGTACTGCCTTATTTGTGTGCTAAGAAGGCAGATCGTTCCAGCTGCACTAATCAAAAAAATGAGAAATATTCAACTGGTTCCCTTTATAAGCAGTCTGAAATTAGAAGGTTGCAGCTCTGAATTACTTCACAGACAAGCTTTCCGCAAGGAGTTAAAAATGACAGATTTGACAGCTTTTATTCCACAGCAGACTGGCTTCTTCACCTCTGAGCATGAAAGAAGTCACTCCACTGCTCAAATTGCAACATAAAAGTGGAATGCAGTTATTGAAAGAAAAGTGGTTTTAAGCAAAGCTTTTCATGCAACGATACTGTTCTATACAGCATTTCCCAATGCAGAATTCCCTCTGTTCTTCCTATTTATCCCTTTAATTTCCTTTTCCCCACCCTAGAGAGATGCAGTAGAGAAACTGAAATGCTCATGTATCATCAGACACTGAAGAGATTTTTCCTCCCCGCACTGCTGCTACCTTGGAGCAGCGTACACAGCTACAGCAATATTCCCTTGGCTGCCAGGCACTTGTGGCAGCTCAACAGCTGGGACCCGTTCAGAAAACATTTCTGCAAGACTTCATAAGCATATCAGCTTTTTTTCGGTATCAAATGCCCTAAATATCCTCCTACTCTTTGACACTACAGCGGCAGAAAATGCAACAGCTTCCAAGCACTGCAATTTCCTCTGCGAGATCTTTCTAGAAGATGTACATTCTAAAAATCACACATGAAACTTGTGCTCTGCCAACAGTTCCAGTATCACGGTATCCTTCCCTGTAACGCAAGTGTTCTAACTGCTCTCCTGATGCATTTATTCTGAAGACAACTTGCAGTATGTCTTGTGTCTTTGTGCATCACTGATAATACACACGGTAAGAGTGAAGAGATGCTGGTGGCAATTTCAAGCTCTGTCAGAAATAAAAAAAAAGGAAAAAAAAAACAGAAGAAAGGTCTAGTTTCATTCTGAAAGCTCCTACATGATCCAGTCATATGTTCCGCAGTCGTCCCTTTACATAAAAGCTTAAGGTTAATGTCACTAAGTTTGGATGGCTAAGCAGTGAGAAAAGTTGAACCACACAATCACAACAGATCACACAGTTTATGTTGTTAACAATCATAGTCCAAAGCCTGCTACATTTCTGAAAGGAAATCCAATTTTTCAAGGCTTAGTCTTTCCTAAGAAAAATCTATACCTTTACCAGAAATGTTGGAAGCAAATGTATTACACAACAAGGTTATTCAAAACCATTTAAGTCTGTCCTGTGGGTGTAGATAAATGGCGACCATTTTCAAATCCATGATCATGAAAGGCTGGCAACATGCTACTCCAACGCACAGAAATAACTGTATTATACAAAGATCCATAAAGCAAGATCCTTCTAAGCAGAGCAGAATGAAGCCATTTCTGCTACCATCATGAACAGGGACACCATCTGTCTAACATGACCTTAGAAAGGCTCGTTTTCTCTTGCAGAAGAATAGTTTCAACAGTACCCTTTAGAAACATAACACAGTTAAAGAAGTAGCATTTGTGACATCTCTACACTTGCCCAAGATACCAGTGAACTTGCATGCTTGCAGGTCGGTCTTTCCAACAATCATTCCAGTTCAGAAAAGACTTTAATCCTTTTCTTCTGCACTGCTAGAAAGCCAAATGTCTTTCTGAACATATTAAATTTCCCATGTATCTGTAAATTCAGACAAGGAGCTAGTTATAAGAGGTATCCAACTACCTGGCAATACAACAAAACAGGATGAAAGCTACTTTGTCATTAGTTCACCACCTTCAAATGATTTTTTTTTTTTAAATAAAGGATTTCAACCATTTTCAAAGATACAATCGTGGCACTTGATTTGCTCATGGGTCTAATAAAAAACAGCTTATGTTTGAGGATTCTTTAAAGATGCTCTGATTTTATTTTTCATCAAGGCACTTTGAGGATATTCAACATCAAATAAGCAGTGGTGTGAAATGCTGTTTCACACTGCAGTTCAGGCAAACAAGTAAAAACTGGGTATGGCATTTAAAACCACAGATATTTATGACCAACATTCTTGAAGAAAATTCTAAGAAACCCCCAGGTTTCTCACCTGTGCTTTAGAAGCACGGTTGACAGTCAACTTCTGCAAACTCCAGTAACAAGCTAATGAAAATATCCTTCACTGACCACAGCATGGGTATTGCTTAGACATCACATGCTGATGTGCAAGTGATGTGCACCAAGGACTTCTTCACAGTTCAAATTACTTATCTAGTCTGTGTTGTCCAGTAAGGGCCAGCAAGCCACACCAAAGTAAGTAGTTTGTGGGTATAGGTTCACTCTTGCCAATACCAATGTTCTTAGAAATATTTCTGTAAAATACATCTAGATCAAGCACACATTATTCAAGCAGTCCTTCACTTTTTATGATTGTCTAACGTACTTCAAACAGCAGATTTACACAGTGATAAAATTAAGGATAATTAAATCCAGCTCCAAGACCACAAACTCTCTCTTGTTCATCCCAAGCAAATTCCCTAAAGCAGTCTTTACCATGCTTCAGTCCATTTCACAAAACAAGAAAAGCCTACTCAAACACTCATACTTCACATTATCTCACTTTTGCTGTCTGACTCAGATCACAGCTGCTCCTCATGAAAACAGCAGTTTCCTCTCTATTGCTAAGACAATCACAATTTATTTTCAATCTACAAAACTTTACATGACTTTGTCTCCTAAATCCATTACTGGATGGCTTTCTGTGGGTCAGCTGTCTGCCTTCTGGCACTGTATTTCAGAAGAAGAAAGTTCCACTTTCTTTGAAGCCCCAGTTACTCATCTTTTTCAAATTGTTACTCTCTCTGTAATCAGCAGTGGTTTCCAGAAGGTAGATTAAAGCTGAATTATACAGTACCTTTCCTTTGATAGAAGAAACGGTTGCAAAGTAAAGAAAATATGGTAGGTCTCATCCATCCACACTTCAGTCAGCATTTGATAAGGAAGCACATGGGAAAATCTTATTTTATATGGAAAAATAGAGATTGGTTGAAGAACTGAATGTATTGAAAGGGGGAGGGCTGCCCAGTGACTGGTTCTGGGGTAATTTTGTTTTAATGTTTTCATTAATGATCTTGGCACAGGAGAATTGTGCTGAAGGGCACAAATACGAAAAATTAGCAAGAAAAAAGTAATTGAGATTCTCTGTGTACTACAAGACTACAGGAAGGGTGTGAGTACTACTGTGTCATGTCTATTTAAAAGGCAAATATGATCCCAGTATGCATTAGTCCAGCATTTACATTAGAGATATGGAAGTGCCATCACGTAAGGCAGTGGGAGAATGAATTCCATTCTCATTGCCTGAGCCCCAAGATTTCTTCTGGTGCTAGTAAAGAGAAGGGTTATAAGGATCATTAGGAAATGGCAGTGTTCCCTTATGAGGGAAGTCTAAGTGTTTGAGGCTTCTAGCCTACCAAAACAAAAGCTAAGAAGAATCCGTTCACTGCAAATACCTCAGCAAAGGAAGCATCAAAATGGAAAAGAGGTATTTAAACTGCAGGAGAGTGCTGTTTGAAGAACAAATGTGTATTTCACTGTGAGGCTGCTGTTGCAGACAGACTAGATTCACTAGCTGGTGAAAACCCTCTCTTGTAAAAAAATACAACTAGACGGGATCAAAGAGCTCAAGACATCTGACTACATCTTATGAAGTAACTAAAATTCAAGGCACAAAAAGAGTACACATGAAGAAAAAGCTTCCAGAAACACAACAAATGGGATTAAAGCTGCCATGTCCCAACAATCAGAAACAAAGAAATATCAATGTTAAGAGTGTCTGATCAACTGACTGCCTACATTCAAAGCATGAGCAAGAGGTCAAATGATAATATACAAGCAAGACAAACATTTTAGAGTCATAAAACATGCCTAGTTAACTAATTAATACTCTAGAGCATATCCTGTATGGGAACTTCAAAGTGCTTCAAAAGCCTTAATGACCGATCACTCATGAAAAACTATGATTCTACCACTTTACAGCTAAGGAACTCTGAATGCCAATAAAGAGGGACCCGATCCATTGCAGTATGAAAATATATGCTTAATTTTAACTATGAGTGGTCTCCTGCCATGCACTTAAGTGCTTTGCTAGATCATAAATGTGAATGGCTATCGTCAGAATAACATAGCAAGCATACACAAGGATATGAATGAAAAATGCGTTTCAATGACCAACAATGTACCTCTGCTTGCATACTGTCAACAGAAAAAAACAACGGAACACACCACTGAGCATGGTTCTGTAGATAACTGTGGGCCACTCACCACCATCACTCAGCCCACAAGCGACTCATGGATCATGATTTAAGAACCCCTGCTTCAGGACATAAAATAATTACAAATTATCGTCACAATGTGCTACTGACACAAACAATAAAATTGAACCATGCCAGTAAGGATGATGTCTTTTGAGCTTGCTTCTAACCTGGCTACACAGAGCTAGATTTTCAAGGAAGCACTAATTTAAATACCTACAGTATAGTAGCAGGCTTTCCAGAAACCCTCAGTGCACAAACTCCTTGTATTGCAAAGCAAATAATACTTGTGTATCAATACACTTGAAACTCCAGCATGTCCAGTTCAGTGCCTACCCAAGTACTGTAAGCACTGAATTCATGTGCAAAATCAGATCCATAAAGCCATGGGGTATCTACTCCTGAGGCAAAAATGATTTTTTTTTCACTTTCAGCGCAAAGGTATGCTACTAAGAGTAAATCTGGAAAAAGGACAATAAATGGTTTTAATGACTATAACTGAGACCTCTGGCCCTACTTTCCCCCCTGGTGGTATGTCACCACTGCATCGAGATTCTCAAATGAGATAAACTCTGTTGTGGTACTGCTGTTAAGCTAGTTTAGTACTTTACTATTTTAGTTCATTAAAGTACTATGGAAGTGAATCAGATACTGAAATCTGGCAATGAGCTCTCATACAGGCTTATAAACTACAATTCATTGTTTCAAAATAAAAAGACTTAGTATTAACTATGCAAACAATTACGTTGCTCACACCTCCTAGCACATCAAGAGTAACACACTAGATTATTATTACAGGTATATTTCTTCATTTCTAGCTACCTGAACGATGATAAAGAGTCAAAGAGTAATGTGAGCCCCCTTAAAAGCAAAAAGATCATTTATATTTTAAACAATGCAAAGAAAGTACCCATCAAGAAGAGTTTCTGAGACAATTAAGTAGCTAAGTATATCATTACCATGAGTTCGCTGTTAAAACTCAGAGAAAGACAATTCTGAAATACTTTTGAAAGATGCTTAAAACACATCCCTAATAAAGAAAGTTATACTTCCCTCTGCCTTTAATTAATAACTTGCTGAACGGTGTGTTTCTAAGCAAGCTTCACCATAGGCTCACAAATTACTTTGGTCAGCACCTGTCGATGGCTGAAGGGCACGGCAAAACAACCCGACCAAGAGACTAGGAAGCAAGCAAGGGCTAAGGGATGCCCAGCATTAGACTGCTAAACTCAGTGTCAGCTAACTCACACATTGGATATTGTCAAGCCAACAAGGTAAAGCAATAAGAGGCACCTAGACGATCACAGTTATTAGAAATCAGCAGCAAGATTTATGAAGAATGGGTAAGCTAGACTCCTATAGCCTGTATTCAGTTACTTGGAGAGAAAAACTAATTTTCAAATGGGATTCCTGAACATCCTGTACTGATTTAAGATAAACACATTTTTCAAGGTTAACACGAGAAGCACAAATCATACAGAAGAAAAAGCAACAACTATCATAAAAAACTACACTGTATTTAAACAATATAACCCTTCTTCTTTTCCCTTAAATAAAATATATTTAAGTATATTTACCTTTGCTCCGTGTTTATGCAGAACTTCCATGACATCATTATGAGCTTTTTCAGCTGCAACATGTAAAGGTGTCATGAAACTAGGGAGAGAGGAAAAAAAAAACAACCCACAAAGAAGAAAGATATTAGTTTTACATTCCCAGTATGACAGAGTCCTTTGGAAAATTCAAAAATTTCAGAAACTTACTCTTTGTTTTTCTCATTAACATTTGCTCCTTTCCTGAGCAATAGTTCTGTAACTTGCTTCCGCTTGGGATGCACAGCGGCCACAGCACAGTGCTGCAAAAAAGTAAATATAAATTATATTTCAAGTACACAGATGACAAAGCTTTAAGATCCATGACTTCATCTCCTATTCTGCTAAACATCAGACTAAACAATTTGCAAACAGAATCCATCATATTTTTGCCAAAACATATAACATACTGAACAAAATACAAGCTAGTGATCAACGCTAAATTATTCTACTCAGAAAAACAAGTTTCATTTTAAAGCTTTTCCTTAGTGACAAATAAAGCAGTACGTTCCCAACTACATTAACAAGGTATCAGGACAAAAACCAGCACGTAATGCAGAGAAGACGTAAAGACAAAGGGCTTGAAACAGCCTAACTTTCTACAGAGGGACTCCAATGGGGTCTGTTAAGATTCTGCTGCTGTTTTCAGATTAACAGGTCAGATCTTTTGAATGTTGCTTGCTTTCTTCTTCTATTTCAGTGCGTACTGAACTTGTTACTCCAATGGCAATTCTGTCATGCATCCAGTTACAAATTATGTAATAAATAGGCAATAAAGTTCTCTTAAGAGTGTCTTCTTTTCCATGCTATGAGAAAGATACATATTTCACACAGTGCTTTTCAGTGCTCAAGCCTGCCCTTGTGGAAACACCGCACAGCCCTTTGCTAGGCGTAACTATTCTCCTGAATGCAACTGGGGGCTGCTTGTTGGTTTGTCTGTGCATTCAGCACCCAGGAGGGATCGCTTTGTTCCTCCCTTTTTGCTTGTAATCTCTGCAGAGACGAGACTCAATCTGTCCTGACATTTTCAACAGTGGCCCTCTCAATGCACTCCTGAGGCTTGAAATGACAAGTACGCTTCCAGATAAGCCAAACACCATGCTTTAAAAGCAGTCCAGAAATGCTTGTCTCAAGTTTGGATGTCTCAAGATGGCAAACCACGAGAAATAGGAGATACTTTTAAATATTTTTGTTTCTATAGTTTACCCATGTTTTAAATCAGTAACCCGTAAAAAGCAGATTGTCTGCTCGAACAGAGTTCTCAAACTTTCCAATAGCAAAACAATAGCCTTTACAATGAGACAGACCCCAAACAGAAGACTAATAAGTAGCAATAGTACGGATAACCATCTTTTGTTCAGTTTCAGCTTTCACTATGAAGTAACTGCCACTCAAGCTTCCACACTGCTGTTGTCAGCAGAGCCTGTCCAAGTTTTGCAAAGGCAAGCTTTGTAAATAAACATTAAGATCAACTTTTGATCTGAAAAGTGGCAGTATTTTGGAGGCTTTGCAGACAACATCACATTGGCAGGAAATAAAGACAGGTTAAAACAGCACTAAAAGCAACACAGAATCACAGAATGGTCAGGGTTGGAAGGGACCTCGGGAGATCATCTAGTCCAACCGCCCCTGCTAGAGGAGAGTCACCTACAGCAGGTTGCACAGGACGGCGTCCAGGCGGGTTTTGAATGTCTCCAGAGTGGGAGACTCCACAACCTCTCTGGGCAGCCTGTGCCAGTGCTCCACTACCCTCAAAGTAAAGAAGTTCCTCCTCATGTTAACATGGAACTTTCTATGTTCAAGTTTGTGCCCGTTACCTCTTGTCCTGTCACTGGGCACCACTGAAAAAATACTGTTCCCATCCACCTGGCACCCTCCCTTTAAGTATTTGTAAGTATTAATAAGAACCCCCAACATAAATGCTGAAATATTGCCAAACCTCAGAGCAACACTGAAACACAAACCAGGTGCTTGCTTTGGCCTTTGTGGGGTAACAGGGCACAGACCCCAGTGCCCATAGTAAAAGATACCATGCTTGGGACAGGAATAGCTCAGTTAGGTTGTACATAACCTTATCTGAGCCTGGAAGTTACCTCCTGCCACTTGGATGGGAGACCACTTGGAAATGTCAAGAACAGGAAGCAGAAACTGAGAAATCAAACACTTACTGAACAGTGAACCAAAAAGATCAATAGAGCTAAAATATCCCATTTTGCCTAGCTGTCTCTGCAGAATGAGCAGGTGGAGAACAGCAAAGAACACCACAGGACTACAAAGTGATCACTACACAGAGATGCCATATACCAGCCACTGAAATACTCAGGCAAGAAAGGATAACATCATCCCAAATTCCCTACTGCCTTTATGTTCAGCCTCTAAATGTCTCTTCTCTGTCTTGCCTCTAAGTTCAGGCTGGGATGCTGAGTCCTCCAACGAGGGAACAGAGCATATGGGTACTTGGTAGTCAACACACAATGTTCTGATCACCATCACAGTGTTTATAACACTAAATATGCAGTTATATGCCTGCAGCTGAGACCTACCACTGTGAAGAAAGTGTTCTGCTAGAATAAAGTATCATAACTATAATGGTTTTAATAACATCATCAGTCCCTCTCAATTTCACGATCTTCACTGTATCTGGGATACTGGCTATGTTTTTTGCCTCCACTGCTTCTTCAAACAATGAAACGAGCAGGATACTGCCAGGAAAGTCTCAGAGACCCCTGCTTCCATAGCTAATGTGGTATTATCAGTACTATTCCAATCCTATAAGAGCCTGTGATATACACCTAGTGTCTATTTTCACCAGAATTTTATGTACCCTACGAAGAAAACTTGTAATCCAAGTTTGCCTACATAATACATGAAGGAAGCACTGGGCCACTGGAATAGAATTTAACCCCAGAAAAAATACAGCAACTGATGAACAAAAAAAAGAGAGTGATGGGGAAAAAAAGCAGAAGAGAAGTGGAAAAACGAACAGGTGAGGAGTGGCTGAAGGGCTTCTGTAATCTACCAGAAAGAAGAAAAACGTGATAAAAAATGATATGATGTTATTTCTATGATGGTGACTTAATTTTTATATATAAAGTGTTTGATGGCAAATCCTCAATCTTAGATGATGAATACATTTTCATAGTGTAGAAATAAAACTCCTCATCTAGCACTACCACGGCTTTTATCATAAAATGAACGGACTGACTGTATAATCTCACCAGTGCAGTCTCATGCGACTGTGGCTGCTTAAAATTGATGATCTCCAAAGCAAGTGTCTTTTTCACTTTGGCTAGGTCTGCCTCTCTGGCTGCTTGGAGTAAAGAGTGTCCTTTGAATTCATCTGTTAGAGGAAAAAGATGCATTTAATATTCAGCAACATGTCACATTTATGAATGTTATTGGAGAAAGGCAGCTACATTCAAATGAAGAAGAAATAGGAGTACTTCTGTACATCTTCAGACGGTGGCTGACCTGGGACACAGAACACGAAGCACGGCCTACTGAAACCAAAGGGACATTCTAAAGGAGAGGGGAAGTGATTCCTTGAGTAAAATCCTTATAGCTTTTATCTCTTTTATCCTCCACCCACTTGATATTAAATGCATATGCAACCTCTAAATTACTTATGCGTTCAAGTGAGCACAATGCTATTACATGCTCTTCAGAAAAAAGCATTACAGTTGCTTTTCTAAAAACTTCATTGTATTTACAACTACAAACAATTCAAGGTAAAGCCTGAACATATAATTTAAATATAAAATATTAAACTATCAGTCTTAAAGCTAACCGGCTAAGCACTTGAAGCCAGTCTGCTACAAAAATGAAATGGGTTTTGATAGCAGCTATATCTTTGCAAGTAGGCAGAGGTAATTTTATTATTTTTAGTGTCACATCTTGTTAAGATCAGCAACTAGTTCATTTTAGTTTTAAATCATTTTGAATTTGAAGAGGACTAAAATTGTTTCTCTTAAAATCTACAAATGAAAGGTAGGTTAGCAAGAATGACATCTGAACCTGGGCACTAGAAAAAAAAATAATATCAACAATCTTAGCAAAAATACCAGCATTTTTCTTTCATAAGCAAGCTTGAAATGCTAAGCTTGTTAATAGGGCCTTTCTTCTCCCACCCCTGTTTCAACATGTAGTGCATTTGTGGATTTAGAAATCAAAATAAATGTATTAACTTCTAAGTTTTCATTTCAAATAGGATTAAAATTTCTTTGTAAACAAAGCATTACACAAAGCGCAAGTACAAATAAATCTCGAAATAACAAATAAATGTAATATTATTCCCAAAGTATAAAATCAAAGAACTCAAGAATAGACAAAACATGTTATTTTGGGTATGCAAATACAAGATGTCCCATCAAGATACTGTCAAATTTGGCATGATGCTCACATTTGTGTACACGTTTCAGTGGATATTAATGGACATGAAATTTTCCCCATTCCTCTGCAGGAACTAAAAATAAAGAAATAAACCAAAATTTAAAATAGATTTCTCTTTGCTTGCTTGCTAATTTAAACAAATGGCAAATTAACGTGCCCCAAAGTCAGAGGCATCTCCTAAGTTAGCCCAGAATAGAGTGGACAAGTAGCTAAAAGTTGTTAACGCCCTCCTCTTTTCTCCTAGAGCAGTTTTCTGCTGCACATGCTCTCACCACCTTTGCATGCAAAGAATAGTGACAGGTGACAAACTGACTAGCTGTGAGTAGTGCAGGATCACATTCTTAGTGTGTCAGGGGGCTTCTGCTATATTGGAAAGGTGACAGACAAAACCAAAAGCTTATTTATAATCGAGTTTAGAATCTACTTCTCAAGAAGTTTTCCGTAACTTCATAATGTTTTGTTTCCATACTTGTCTCAATTAATTATCCTTTACAGTTTATAACAATGAGAAAACAAATCCCCAAAAGAGGGCAAATAAAGGCAGACAAATTCAAATTAGAGCTGAAACATTGTTTTGTAAACAGCATAAGGACTGCAAAGACTACAACAGAAGATTCTGGAATTTCCACCTCTTCAGATTTGCACATCAAAGCTACCTACCTCCTGGATGTTACCCTTTTAAGTGTGATACAGAGCCTCGATACAGAGGCTCCTGTGTGACTTAACTCGACTATAAGCATAAAAAACTCCCATGGTCACTGACTCAGCAGTGCCTTAAACATTTTAAATCTAAGAAAACGAGACAATATCACGAAGAGCATATTAGAGGTATCTGCGTATTTCAAAGCGAGAGGCACAGCTGCAGTGACTCTGCTGCTTTGCACCTACGTGTGAAGTATGAGGAACGTGGCTTGAAAGCAGAGCACCCCTTTACGCCTTTATACCGACAACTGCTTCCAGTCTGTAAACACTTACAGGTCAGTCTCTCCCTTAGCTCAGGCGTTGGAGCCATGTCGACCGCACTCTTGCCGTGGCAGTTGACTAACGTGGGATCCGCACCGTGACTCAGCAGGAGGGAGCAGACTTCTACACGGTTCTTGGAAGCAGCCTCGTGCAAGGGGGTGAATTGCCAGAGGTCCATAGCATTCACACAGGCACCATGCTAGTGCAGCAAAGATAGCCTTATATTAGTAAGAAATCTTCTTCAACAACTAAAAGCTCACGGATTTTCATTTCACTATAAAAACGGGTTCCGTTCTTTCATATATGAACACATACATGCAAAAAAATAATTCTAAAAATATCTGTATATACAAAAATACTGTTGCATCCTCAAAAAAAAAAATTGGAATTTCTGTATGAGCTAGTTTTTCAGTAGAACAGATTTCTCCACAGAAAAATTCAAATGGATGAAACTCTACTATCTGTCCAAAGAAATTAGGTGGGGGGAAAAAACACGTATACTGTACCACAGAAAGACCTAAAGTTGCAGGCTTCTGAAATGACATACAGGACATTTGAAACCTGTTACTACAGAAAAAAAAAAAAGAAATCTTCCTTTTCAACTCTGGTATAACCAGTTCATATCTCGCCTAACACATCCAACTCTACAGTAATTACTTTCCATCCTTCTGCTTACCTTAAGCAGCAGCTCCGTAACCTCATAGTGTCCATATGAACATGCATTATGAAGAGGCACAAGACCACTGTATGGAAAAAGGCAAATGACAAATTTATTTAAGCAGCATTTTTGAAGAAGACAGAACAATTTTCTCTCTACTGAGATAGAACAGAAATGAAATTAAAACTAAAATATTTAAATATTCAAATATTTAAAAATTAAGATTCACAAATGAATGGAAAAAATCTAACCTTCCCAAACAACATGTTACTTAAGACTGGCATTAAAATGTTTTGGCTGGTTTTTGTCCTAACAAGCCACAGATGTTTAATCTACCACTAAGATTAGCATTAATTGGCTTTGAAATGATCTTTCTTGAAGCTATTAAGGGAGGAAAAATCCCGTTCCACATTCAGTTTGCTCAAGAGAAGTCAGTGTTATGTTTCTGCCTAAATATGAACTCCTATTTATTTAAAAATGCTACGTGAAAGGCAAAAGTCCCCCAAATAACACTAACGTAAATCCTGGGTGTATTATGAAGATATACAAATATCCACAGAAAGCTGATCCAGACTGTGGAATAACCTGATTTTACTCCATTTTTTACAGTACAACCTATTTAACTGTGCAAGATACTTCTAAGAGAGTCCCTGTAATTTTTATACAGCTGTATTACTGGAGGTCATACTTAAAAATGACACTAGCAAAGCAAATAACAGGGATCTAGTCATAAGCACAAAATGTAATAAAAAAGTCATGCATTGAAAGGGAGTTGCAAAGAGGACAATTATTATGGAGGGCAATCCAAGCAAGATAGGCTAGTTATGGCTCAACAAATCAGGATGCGTAATACACTGAAAACAATAATTAACCCTTCACCCTTTATGAAAAAACAGGGGATGTTTCCCAGAACTGCAAAATCAACGCAAAGAGCATTGGGACAGCAAGTACTAGGTAACTGGGTAAACTTAATTTTAAGGTAGATGCTCTCAGAAGCAGCATTGCACTTGTCACAGGAGAGGGAAATCTGTTTTGGCGAAATTTTTCAAACTGTTATTTTCTGTCTTTACTTTTCCTTGTTATAACTTATGGGGGTGTGTGAGAGACAGAAGGAGACCATCCAGTCCACAGAGCACTCGGAAAACCTGCCCTTTTCCAAAATGATGGTCATCTAAGAGGACCGAGGCCTTCAAGGTCTCATGAGCAAAACCAGCCACTGCAGCAATCCACCTGGCCACTTCTGCAGCATACTCTCCTGTTTTCCAGCACATTGTGACTTTGTGCATGATAGCCAGAAAGGCAAAGAAAGGACCAGGGGAAAAAGAGCTGCTTCCTTGGCTGTGGTCCTCTCCAGGAGTAACAAGAAGTGATGACCATTTTGAAGATGTGTCACAGTTCCTCAGGACTCTGTCCAAAGTGACCTCATTGAAGAGAATCTAATAGGTCTATAAAATCGATGTAACCTAATTTAGCTCTATAAATGATGACATTTATTTATAGCCTATTTACTTACAAATTATGTATAAAAAAGAAACAGCAAAAAAAACCCCAAAGACCACACTGATTGTTAATGGGTGATGCCGCTAAAAAAACAGAGGAAGCTTACTGGGCTGTCAGACATTTCTAAATATGTTTGAATTATTTCTAAGTTTATACAAACTAAGTGTATCATTTTTCTTTTCTTTCTTATTTTTTCCGGCCCCTTTCTGGCCTGCCTCCCCCCCAAGTTCAATGTAATTACTTTTCGCATTTTTCATACTTTCCAACCGCATCATTCAAACCTCATTAAAGCATCTACACTGCAGTGCTCAAATTTCAGAAAGGTGTGAAATGCCTAAAACTTGCTTAACAATGCTGAATCTATCTAAATAGGTATTACATGCAAATTTACTCTGCGTTTTTTTGTTACTTACATAATTGGTCATCATGCATTTCACAACTATTCACATCAAAAAAGTCATTAAGGGTGAATGTACAGACAAAAGCGCTACAATTAGTCAATCTTCAAGTGTTTAATTACGCTAGGGACTGGTTTTGGAAAGAAAAGAAAAAAAAAGAAAAAAGCTAAGATCTTAATTTAAAAATCCCTTTTCTAGGCTGGACTCAGCAGAAAATGAAGATACAGGAAGTGCCTCAAGTTTGCTGATGGAGACAGAACACACTCATTAATATCTTACCCTCTACGGACCCTGAATACAAAAATGCACACCTTTAACCAGGGGCCCAATTTCTACAATGTTAGGACTAAGCCTTCCTATCAGAGTACCAGGAGAATCATCACCTTAGAGTTCAGAAACGTATGGCTGAGAACAATGTAAAACACGTATCGTTCCAGATTTCTGACTGCTGTGCACTTTTGTTGGCGCCTTAGATAACCAATGTCCTTACTGCAAAAATAGAACAGTTTAGCTTCTGCTACATCTTCATTTTTGCTGGCAATGTCAATCAAGATAGGTCTCTAAGGACCACTAGTTGTGTGAGCATGAGCGTTATTGATGTTATTTGGAATTACATCCATATATATGCAACAGGATAATGAGACTACCGAGAAATTTTTCAATGCACATTTTTTTCACTAAGCCCATGGTACGTTCTCCCCATCACCTCCCCTAAAATAATACTAGAAAGCTATGATTTAACAGCATAGACTATCCATGGAAGCAAAGAATAAGGTTTGGAGAAAAATTTAAAGGTGTAATAGAAGACTTAGAACATGTGCAATCACAGCTAATCTGTTATTAAGGCTCTAAGAAAATTTCTGTTATGATGAACCACACTCAGATTTTGGAAGCAAATGTCGCATTCTCAGCCAACTGTTTGAGATAATGCTGCCACATGAAATAGAGAAATAATTCCTCACCTTGACTAACACAAAACTGCTGCTGCAAACAGATAACAAGTCAATTCATTTTACATACCCTTTATCCTTTGCGTGAACATCTGCACCATGCTGAAGCAGAAGTTGGACTATTCGAACTCTGTTGTAGCCTGCTGCTAGGTGTAGAGGAGTGGACTGCAAAGTAAAACAGAACAAAATGAAGAATAGGAGCCACATAAATTTGAAGTCCTGCACTTCCTGCCATTTAAGTACTCTTTCTTTATCTTGATCCAATGTGTAAGAGAAGTTAGGCTTCTCTTCTCTGATTAGTCAAATTAACAAATACACCGCACATGCATGCCCTCCCTGTTGTCAAACCAAATAAATGTTTTTTAAGGTGGGGAAGAATCCAGGAACTTCCTAAGGCAGTAACAAGCTCATCATTTAAAGGTAATTTAATGGCCCGACTTGACTTTGTTTGGGTTTCAGGGTGTTGTTTTTTGTTTGTTTGATTTGGTTCTTTTGGTGCTCTTTTCTTTTTAAACAAAAAAGGCTGGAATTTAATTTTTTTAATGCTAGAATTAATTTTTTTAATTCATAAGCAAATTTATGCAGTTCAGGTTGCATATTCACAAGTTACATACATGTTCTGTTCTCTGCTAAGACACACAGAGCAAACTGTATGTAGTTCATAGTTTCCTGCAAAACACACACCTCCAGCAGTAATGCACCTTGCTGCACAGTAACAGAGTAATAATAGCACCTTTCTCCACAGCCGATGTATAAGAATTTTGAAGTCAATAACAGTAATTCCCCTCAAAGTTTATTTTAAAAACTTTTTATTATGAAACAAATTTTGTGTGCTGTCTCAATCTGAAGGAACTGTTTTCTTACACAAATAGGTCATGTTTCCTCCTTCCCAAGGCTGAGAAGCAGAGGATTTTAAAGGGATCTTTGTTGCAATTTATTTTGTGGCATGCAACCAAAGAATATGATTTTATTACAGTAAAACCCCATACATAAACCAGCTTGAACACATGGGAAGACTTACGTATCTCACAGTATTAAGCCAAGTACAGATTTACTGCCAGCATTAAAAGATCATTATGCAGTATTACAGATGAGACATCACTTTCTCACTATTATCAAGATTTAAAAAACAAAAATCAAGACAAATGTTCTTATTGTGGCAAACAGTGGCAGGTGCTATATATCCATAAATGGTATGGATTTTGAGGAATTAATACCTATTTAGTATGACTATAACTTGGAGTAGTCTGTATTATATTTTACTACAGTCTCAACGCTTTGCTGCTTTGCTCCAGAAAGAGTAACTACTCTGACACCTACAAAGTGTCCTGTGTACCATAGTGAGGACGCAGCTTGTACTGACAGAAATGACAGCACAGGGCATCTCTAATTAAAACATCTGGGTAATTCCATTTATTTAGCAAAGCAGCTATGCAAGTTTCCTTAAGACCCATCTTTGGAATGATCTGCACTCAAAATAAGGACCTCTAACATTCTTAACCTGAAGATCCCTAAAGTGTCTCCAAAGTACAAAATGCCACGACCAACAAAATGGGTCAAATCTTTCACGTGTTTGGCCATTCAAATTGTTGGGATATATTCTTTTCATATCTGTCCCTATTATAAAATAGCTGGCTTCTGCATACCATAAACACAAATGAAAATATAGATAAAGATTATGCCACTAGTGACATTAGCAGAATACTCAAGTACTATTTATTCTGACAGTTGCCTTCGTTTGATTACTAAATCCAGTTTTATCAACCGAATTAATAACTCAGAAAACCTGTAAAGAATTTGAAATGGACTGAGGAAAAGTCAGCCTACTGAAAGGTCTAAACTCCAGAAGAAATTGGATCTAACACTAAATCTTTGGACCACTGCAGGATCCTTTAACCTCACACAATTAAACTACATCAATTTTTGTCTGCATGCTGCTTCTAAAACAACTATGGCACACTTCCAAGATGATGCTTTACTCATATTAAGCATTATTAATAGGGATGTTCTCGATAAAGATACATCAACCCTGGAGTCTTGTTCAGTGCTTAAAATTAAAAGAAAAACTATTATGACTCAAGCTGGGACCATGCATTTTGTATTTCTAGGGTTATTAGACCTGCATTTGCCAAATAACTCTCCTAGAGAAGAGACCCAAAACGTTTCAAGCTTAGAGTTGCAAGACAAACGACCTAAGTGAAACAAAGCAGTGTCATCCCAACTCTTCAGGCAGTTTATATCCCTGCTTTTCAGAAAGGTGAGCTACTTGTTCTCCCCCAGCAAGGCCAGACACTACAGTCCCATGAATGGACGCAGAATACCATGCCTTCCCCAACACACCAGGAATTATTTATTCGGCTCCAGCCAGGCACCTGATGTTTGGCGCAGTTACCTTCTGACCCACAGCAGCTTCAGCGAAGCCGCGTGCCGCGCTGCGGCTGCCTCTCCAAGGAGGAGTGAACCGATGCTCCCTGCACCCGTCCCTGGAGACGGGGCTGAGATCTCCATCACTCTGCAGCCTTCCACTCTGCAACTGCAAACCACATCACCTGGAGGACCACGCAGTGCTGGAGACACCGGCAGTTAGAGGGCCAGAGAGACCACCTGACCGAGGGGCAAGGACAACCGAACATACACACAGGGCGTGCAGAAGCAGCGACCCCGGAGGGCGGCTGCCCCCATATCCAGGACTGCTCTATCAGCACTGTCACAAGCCAGCGCTGCCAGTCGCTCTGTAGGTTGGCTAAAAGGCTCTCATAAACGCTGCGCTCACATACGCTTCGGGAAAGAGGAAGCAGGAAGGTCCTACCTCAATGACTTTTAAAGGACTTATTTTCCTTTCTCGTGAGAAAGAGCATAGATGAACATTACATATTTAATAGTTAAAATTACTAATCTGGCATTATGAGCTTGTATGCCAGTTACAGAAACTAAGTACCTAAAAGATAACGTCGTGCTACACGAACTACTCATTATATGGGATTATTAGCCCTCAAAAAAAAAAAAAATCAAATGAATGATGGATGTAAAGAGACTGATGTTTAAAATTAATGTGCTGTTTATATAGCACTAGAAAAGTAGAAAGCAGCTATTGCAAACAGCAGTATTGTATCCTGCACCTGCAAGGTATATTACACTGATCACTTAATATAAAGGAAAGAGATTTAATTGAGCTATCAATTAACCCCTCCTCCCATGTCTTGCAATAGCTGGCAAGAGAATGACTAACAAGAATTCCTAGAGGGCACTTACTTTCCAAGACTCACATTCACAGTTACCAAGCCAATCACCCTGTCTTACTTGCTAGTGTAATTAAAAAGAGGGTAACTCCACTTCTATTAAGTAAAGTAGACCCTCATGTAAGATGCTCACATTATTTCAAAGTTTTATGGCAACTGTAATTGAGTCAAAGCAGGTTCTGTGCATTTCAAGGAAGCCCACTGTACGCAAGATGGCAATCACTGTCAACCTGCATACATACAATGTATATTAAAGCAGGTATTTTTGCCTGCAGTCTTTTTGAAAATGTGTTGCCTGGGAATATGAGAAATGCATTTTTTAGATTTAAAAAAAAATGTAGAGACAGCAGTTTGATACTATTTTATTTGAGCCTCAGGTATTTTCACACTGATTTGTTACCAAGAGCTGATTTGATGATCCCTGTCCAAGGTCAGCTGCCTTGGACTTGCTGTCCCCTGTTCACCTGCATCAAATAAAAGGGGCACCGAGGAATCACGAGAGCTGCAGGCTGCTGAGCTGCTACCACTTAAATAAGAAAATTGGTTTTAACAAATTGTCCATAGGCAACATGGGAGCGCTGGCTCCAAGCACCATCTGTTCCCCTTCCTACCTTGCTAAAGAGCCTTCAGCAGCTCTTCGATGGTAACGCTGCCGCAGCCTCAGAAGAACGCTGCATTTTCATACTCAAATTACTAATCGCCCATTTTATGGGCAACTTTAAACTGAGGAATCTTTTGTCAGGATCTTATATCTTGCATTATCTGCATGATCAATAACAGCTGCAGGAACTGTTTTAAGAATTAATATTGCCTGTCCTTGCTTTCTACTACCAAAGTCTCCATACAGTGCTATCTGATAACAATCTTCATCAATGTGCTTCTCACATTCTTAAGTTGTCATCCTGCAGGCTATCAAAATCAACAAACAACAATCCTCTTATCACATGAATAATGTCTCATCATAAATCTAATTTACAACACCACGCAGTAACTTCGAATTATCATCATTTAATTTCATCTTCTACAGGAAAGACATTCTCACAATAAAGAGGCAACATCCTGATTTTGAGAGCCAGCTCTCACCTTGATGTATTACAGCTACTGTCACATTCAGAAAGTCCCTGAGTGGATATGCACCAGTAATGGTGGCTCTTACACAGACAGAAAAACACGTATGATTTGGCAGAATATATCTAAGGACACTTGTGTGTTTGTTGTTAACTCTTCTACAACACCCTGCTGACAAAGGATGCCAAAAAAAGAAAAAAAAAAAAAAAGGAGGGGGAGGGAGGGATTTTTAAATGTTTCATGTAGATTTTAATATATGTGACTTTTTTTACCTTGTCCATAATTATCTTCAGGTTTGGTAGATTTGGAAATTGCAGGTATGCAGCAAGCTCCCATCTGACTTTTGTCAAACAAAACCTTTATTCTAATCAGACCATACTGCCTATAGAGAGCAGTAGCAATAAAAACAATACCCTAAACTTTTGTAGTTTGTCTTGTAAGCTCCCTTCAAAACAGTGTTTCACCTCCACTGAATTAAGGGAAGAGCAGAGAGGTTTCTAATAACAAAAGGGACCTTCATTTCACAGTTTTGCATAAAACTGACTGTTTTGAAAGATGTCCTGACTCCTGGCAAGATAACTATTTGAATCTGGCATACTAAGGAAAAACCTTTGAGCAAGCAAACAACTCCCTCTTCACTGGGTTAGAATTTATGATAGAATCTTTCTTTCCAATTGCAATAGTCTGTGTCTGCTTGATGCTGCTCCCTTGCAGACTTCTCTAAAATGAACTGCATCAATCATGAGCATACATTGGGAAGACACTCCGGATGCAAGTGGAATACCTCCTGTTGCCGCTTTATCATTCTGATTAATGGCATAAGAAAACAAGTTGAAACAACATCACAATCTGAAGAGACATTCCTGAACTTTTCCACTGTGGAAGTGATCAGGCTTTTCCTTTGCTGCTCAGATACCAACTTGCATTCCAATTTTAAGCCCTGTGCCCATTTACACCTTCATTTTTAGACTCAGTTGTAAGCTTTCTTGGGAAAATATCTCATTGCCATTGTTTGTATGGTGGCAAGACTGGACATGTCATCACAAACAAAGAAAAATCCTTCTAGAAACACATATTTCAAATAACTCAAAATAATTATATTCATGCTACAATGCTCTCGCACACTAGGTACTACAGAAATAAAGGTCCCAATCCTCAACTAGAGAATGATGATGTTAGTAGATCAGGAAAGGAGCTGTGCTTCTGTTTATCAGCCACGTGGCTTGTCAACTTCAGCTACCCAAATTGTGCAACTTCCTTGGTCATTTATAGCAGGACCAAGTTATTTAATTTCATGGTCAACCATTACGCTTTAGGGACAAACTCATAGATGCTGCTCCAGGCAAGTAAGGTATGTCTTACTGCTGACGGTAGATGAGCAAGCTGCAATAAGTTTAAACTCTAGAGATAAATAAGCATAGGGATGAAGAGCTTAAAGTACTAGTCTTACATAAAAACAAACAAACCAACCCCCAAAAACCCAAACCACAAAAAACAATTCCTAAGGACAAGGATTACAAAAAGTGTAAGGAAGGCGTTTCTCACTCCACTGTGTTTCCAGTGGTAATTTAACTGCTTCATCTTCAGAACACAACCAGTGATACTTAATTGAACAGGACAGACTTAATATAGTAAAATTCAGAAAAACATCACACCACAAATTTCACGTAGTGCTTTCTAACAGTTAACGACAGGGAAAATGAACCGAATGGCTCACCAGCTCAGAATCTGCAAGTCACACAGCATCTTAATTTAGAGCTCTGGTATAGCAGATATCAGATGATCTCTTGAGGGAGGGGGGAAAGAAAGGAAAAAAAATAAATCCACTGTTTTGAGCTGTAAACCAGTGAAGACAAAACCAGCTTGATTTCACAAATAGACTAATGCTAGGGCAGAGTATTATCAGGTGAGAATGAGGACTACATGAAGAGTAAGAGAAATGTTTGCATTGCTTTTTATTCTGTCACTTGGCAGAAGGAGAACAAAGAAGTCTGCATTAAAAAGAAATTCTTCCTTGCAACTGAATACCTTTCAGAAATGTATTCAGGTATCGTACCACCCGGGTTGTGGTACAAAGCCCAGAGCAGGTCAGATATCAGGAATGGCATATTCCTCCTAGAAGTATTTAGAAACATGTACCAGCTACAAAGCACTGCTTTGTGGATCACAGATCCAAGAAACATTCCCCTTTGCATTCAACTGTGCAGAAACCACAGCTGGAATGTTATTTGCAAATTAGTGTCGGACACCTCCAGACCAGGCAGATGTTGATAAACTGGAAGAAAATATAAGAATGTGTAATAAAGGTGAAATGAAAAGAAGTAATGAAATGGCTGCAGAGTTAAAAAGCAAAGGAAGAGCAGAATAAAAATACTGCAAATACACAGATAGAATAAGCCCTCATTTGGAAATTATTTACGTGGATGACAGACCAGGACTCTTCTACTTCTAATCTCCAGTGAGTATTCAAATGTCTTCCTTCTCAGAGGGCTGTAATGTCCAGACTACCGACTACTAAATGCTTCTCTAGTAGATATGACCTTTGAGAGACAATACAAGTTTCTGACTGTACCTCTGAACCTCAACACTGTGTGACAAGACTTGGCATCGGTTCTACACATTAGCATCGTGACCCTGTTGTACTGCAAGTTGGGCTAAGTGTTGACAAATAAAGGGCAGGAGATTTATGAGAGAAAAGCTTTTTCAATCACACACGTGCCTGGGGTTGAGAAGGGCAGAAAAGATGACAAGCATCATCTTGCACAAGGATAGACAAAGAAATAACCAGAGTTTCTCTGGCTCTTAGAGGTTAAAAGAAAGAACAACAGGAAATGAGCGCTTTCAGTTTTCTTCTCAGGAGCTCCTCCCACCAGCATAGAAACAGTGCCACCACAAAGAAGGTAGGAAAGGGGAGGCAAACAACATATACCCAAAAGCAAAAGAGGGTAAAGGGCAAAGCTACCTTTCCTGACAGGAGAGAAAACATGCAAGTACTGCAGGCACACAACAAAAGAAAGTTTCATCTGCAGAGGCAGGCTTAAGATGGATGTTTTAAGATGACCGTGTAAAAGTCTTATTAAATCCCAGAAGAAAAACCTGGTTTCCCTGCCCAGCAGGTTTCTCCAAAAAACAACACCTGACTTTCAAAATTATGGAGATTATTATCTTCGACACCAGGAAGGCAAAACTTTAATCCACGTAGATAGCTCTGAAAGCTGCTCTCCTAACGGTAGCTATGTAAGAAAGAAAATTCAAACTGATTACTTCAGAGAAAAGGAAACAAAGTCAAACCTGAAAGAGCATCGTTACTTGGCAGAAAAAGGGCTAAAAGAAAGACCAGAAGAAAATGAGATACTCTGAGACAGAAGGCAGCAACCATGTTTGGAATGAACTTTAAAAGCAAAGATCAATCTGATCCACAAGAAAAAGCAAGTATGGCAAAGGGATAAAAGGGATCTCAGCTCCCCAGATATTAATCAGGAAGCTTAGTTCCCTAACAACTCCATATTAAGTTGCTGCCATTATTTCAGAGATTGACCCAGAAGACTAAGAGGGAAATGACAAAGGGCTGGGAGAGATACTTAAATCTTTAAATGGAAACACCATCTTGACCTCTGATCTTAGGATTTCCTAAACAGCAGGTCCCATAAACAGGGCACTAGTGATCCTTGACCTCTTTGTAAATGAGAATTAAAATGCAACCCCTCCTCCACCCCTCACTCCTGAAAATCTTCTGTATTTGCATGTACCTTAACCTACCACCTATTTGGTAAAACAGTTCCACAGAGAATGTGTCAGAAAAGCCAACAACATCCCTCACAAACCCATGGTATTCTCAGTAAATTGTTCCTTACAAGAATTCTTCCATTTCTAGATGCAAATGATGAAGGTTTAGCTGGGGATGGAACTGCAATATGAAAAAGAAATTCTGGAGCCTCTACCATGAAGCAGCATTTGCAGCCTTCCCAGACTCAGAAGCACAGAACAGATCTCTGGCAGCACTCAATGACATGGGGAGACGGAATTTGAGATGGATTATCAGAGAAGTATATGCCGTTTCTTTGGTGATAGATTCTGGCAGCCAAGGGAGCAGTGACTTGCTGAGCTACATAAAGATGAAATGACAATAAAGACCCACTCTCTTCTCCTAAGGGAATACTACCAATGTTATTTAACACTGAAAGGGGATGCACACTGCCTTGAACAGTATGGCAGAGCACTACACAGGAATTACTTACAGTATAATTGTGTCCAGGGTGGCCATTTTTGTTGCTTCTTTTCATCACCTGGAATCTGTCAGAAATGCAAGTCAAAAATGGACAAGTCTGAGCTGAGGTACTGAAGCATGACTGGCTCTTGCCGAGGCGAAGGCAAGAAGAAACTGCCCCTGCAATCTCATTAACTGAAGGCATCAGAGGGTATTCAAACCTCTAGTACGTCAAGGAGCATCTGGCAGCACCTGGCAGCTAGAGAACGAACTCATCAGAGCTGTTGGACTGAGCACAGGCACGCAGAATTGTCTCATGTCAACAGCTGGGAATTTTATCTGTTAAGTCACACGTTCGGGTTTAGTGCATGGGGAAGAACAGATGCTACTACTGGTGGTCTGAGCAGCAGGGCATGGACAGCCAAGTTTCTGCAGAGCTTTTGAAAGCATCTTAGTGCCAGCCAGCACAGCCCAAGTCTCAACCTGTCAATCCTGTCAAATTGCAAGCTGCAAATGCTTGTCACTCCAGGAGAGCAGGACGAGACAACCTTCTCCCCTCTTCCATCACAAACACATACATTTTAACCTGTCCTGTCAACCAGTGTCCGAAGCTACAGAATCCTGTTCTTTAATTACTTGCTCAGGCTGCTGCTCTCTCTTTTTCATGAAATATTTTGGTGTTGCTCTGGCAGTACAAACAAGTGTTAACAAGAGGCTCTTCTCCAAACAGCCATGCCAGCTGACTGGGGAAGGCCTGCACACAACATTAAAACAATCTGAAGAGGATACACACTGGAACACCAGAGAACCCAAACTCTGCTGGTTTTTGCTGTTTCAGTCTCTTCTTTTCCTACTTGCTATTAAAATCCTTTTCTTACCAGCGTCAACTAGCAATCTTTCATTTCATTTTCTTTTTCTCTTATTCTTTTTACCACTTCTCCCATTCCATCTTCAGATATTTACTTTGCTTCTCCTTCCCCTTCCATCTAGAAACTTTCCAGGCTTCAGTTCATAAGATTTTCACATTATTAAGAAAGAAGAAAAGCTTCTCAGAATATATGAACTTGAAAGTTCTCTCTGCTAATATGACATTCAAACCAGCACTTCACTTACTTTATTGAAAGTGGGGTCAGAATGAACTCTGTTAAGAACAACGCTTGCAAATTGATTGCATTTCAGCTCCCGTGCTCAGTATGAAATAAATATTTAAGCCTTATATTTTGAAATGAAATTAAAACGTGAGATCTAAAATAATTCACGAAATTAAATATACAAAAATGCTCTTTTTGCATTACAGTGATAATTTGCAAATTTTAGAATTTAATGCCTTTATAATCCAGTCAAGTAGACTTCACTGTTCCTTTGAAGAGGAGCCTTGCACAATACAGGAAAAAAGGCAGAGAATTTATCTTCCACTTCCTTTTAGTATGTTTCAAAATCGAAAAGTTATGGTTATTAGAATATGAATATTCTAAAACATTTCGTCTGTAAGAAGTAAGTCTCTTTTATAAGTACGTGTGTTATATTACTTAGAAAAGACTAATCAAATAACCTCAATTTTCTTGTTCATCAATGACAGATCCATCATCAATTACAATGCCCTATTTTGGCATTTTCCTCTCCTTTTATTATTCATCTGCTACCTGCTCAGTCATCTTACACAACAGTTTTAGAAATGGTTATGTAAATACACCTCTCCTTGCACATAAGTATTGGTAGTTCTTTTCATTTAGAACTATACTGATCACTCTAAATTATCTACACAGCCTACGAAGTCAATGATGGGGTTGTGTCAGCAAGTGATAACTGATGTGCTGAGAGAAATCAGAGAGGCAGCAAGGGCAGAAAACTGAAGGGTTTTGGGTGACTCAACAGGTGAAATGTTTGGATACTATCAGCGATTGTTTTACAGAGAAGTTGGCTAGGGAGGCCGCAGGAGTAAATGCAACTGCTGAGCTGGTACCAAGTAACAAGGGACACCTGGTGCAAAACCTTGTAGTAGAAGTTGCTCTTTAACAGTGACTATAACATATTTAGATTCATCTTACCTACAGGGGAAATGAAATGCTTGCTAAAATAATCCTGTATGACTGTGCTAACCTTCAGAAAGTGGAGCTATGAAAAAACGGGAAGTTTTTTAACAATAAGTTAAAAGCGGTAGCTAAGAGAATTAAGTCCTTACAGACAGCATAAAGACTACAACAGAGCTGATGTTGGAACCACTGTGCTAATGCATACCTTCTATTAGAAAGGGCTTGATAAAGTGAAAGTAGTCAGTGTGACTAACAGCAATCTAAAAGAGATTACTAGACCTAAGAAGGCATCATTCAAAACGCTGAATTTACAAGCTGAAGAAAATCACAAGGACCATAAACTCCAGCAGATTAAAGGTAAAATACAATTAGACAGGCAAAAACAGTTTAAGCAGTGAGTAGTGAAAGGAATTAAAGTCAGCCATAAATCCTTCTTCCAACCCATCAGGAGCACAAAATCCACCAGACAGTACAGTGGGGAAAGGTGATGCTAGGGCAAGAAATGGAGCTCTTGCAGGCGAGAAGTCATTGGGGAGGAACTAAAGAAATTCTTTACATAGTACACATCTCAGAAGAAACAAGTAATTCTCATACCGGGACCCTGGCGACTGAGCATGTGCGCATTTGGAGCGGGGAGAAGGATCTGTCTGAAACTAAATTAAGCATAAAAGAGGTAATGATAGCCATAATCAAAATGAACATCAACAAATTGCCAGGATGGGACTGCATTCACCCAAGAGAATGCTGGAGAATGAAACAGGCGAATTACTAGTGGTATGTGACCTTCACTTAAGATTATCTTGATACAAGACGACCCACAAGTTGCAAACCAATCATTAAAACACATTTTGGGGAACTACAGGCCTGTAATCTTATATCTGCACCAGGAAAAACATAATATAACAACAGCTAGAATTAGTGGATACCTGGATAAACATGATCTGCTTGCCAAATAGTGGTAAGGGAAGTTCCATCGTTAAAACTCTTGGAGTTTTCTGAAGCAGTCAACAAGCATGTGCACTACAGTAATCCAACTGATATAGTCTACCCGTCTACTCATCAGGTTTCCAACTGAATCCTCACCAATGGTTTTGAAGGAAAATTACGTTAGGTCCTGAGACGGTTGCATGATGGCACACAGAGATGGGAAACAGAGTGTACAACTAAACGATAGGTCTGACAACAGAGGGAGGCCACAAAGTAGTCTAATACCACGTTCAAAGTGAAGAGCAACAAGACAGCAGAACGGTTCACTTTTCAGTACCTCTCACACTCACATGCAGGGATTCAGAGAGGGAAGCAACATCAAGGGCCGAAATGACACCGATAGTATTCACTATAATCAACCATATACAGAAAGCAAACACATATAGTCCATGGATTGAGTAGCCACATTTCAATTCAAACGTAACCTTAGCAAGGTCTGTGAAGGAAAGGACTCTACTCTCAAGATCACAGTAGAAAAAACATCATCAGTACTTGACTTCTGCATGCTCTGTGAGCTGATAAGAGCCAAATGCAGACCACAGCATTTAGTTAATGTGCATAAAATATTAAATGGCAGCTCTACCCAAATCTGCCAGTTTAATTTGTGTTCTCTTGACAGTAGATGGGTAATACCGTAATGCAAGAAGCCATCCCCCTGTGTGAAACTAATCATCAAGGGGAAATAGTTCAGGTATAAAAAACCCCACACCTTTAATACATTTGAAGGTTTCCCAAAGAGCACATTAAGATTAAGACCTAACAAATGAGATTTCCTGATTTTTAGAGAACAATACAGAGAGTCTGACTACAGAGTAAACAATTTCTTTCCAGCCTTCAAGTGCACAACTTCTGTTTGTGGACATAATAGACTACACTTCAAATTATTTCTGAAGAAAATGAAAACAGGTGAAGGGATACTCACTGAATCCTTTCAGGGAAAATATTTAAGATCTCATAACAGAAACTTAGAGCAGGTAGATAAATTTTACATTTTATTCAAAAGGTATCATATTTGACTATAGAGGGTCTTAAGGGACACCAAGGACAGAAATTAAGCCAAGTTATCTATACTGTACAAAGTCAGGGGAGGTATTCTTGTGTTATCCACTTTGACCACGCTTAGCTGATGAAATAAGATGGGATCACAGTATAAGAAAGAGCATAACTTGTCACTATTTCTGACATGTGTGAATCCTGGGAGCTATGTTTTTAAATAAACAAAATAGTGTTTTAAAGGAAAAATACAGTTGTGGCCATTTTTGAGTGTTCTTTCTCTGTGTGTACTGCATTGGGCACTTCTGCCCCAAGCACATCACAAACATGGCATTTGCTTTGTCACCTTTTTGTAATGTTGGAAATGTCGCCTTTTTCAGTGCTCCACTACCTAAATCCAGGAAGGACCCTTAATTTTGAGTGCAGACTTTGATTTAAAATATTTAACTCAATTATGGAGAAGTACAGCTATAACTGAAAAGAGTACAAAAATATCCACATCTGATCTACAGTACTTATTTTCACCAGAGGCACATACTCACTATGGGAAGAGTTGCTTAGAAGGAATTTAATCCACCTTCTTCCCTCCGTCAGTCCTCCTAATTATAGCATACACAGGGATAGGCTCTAAGGTTGTGAAGCCCGTCATCCAAATCAAAGTTGGGAGTACGGAGCATACAAATACATTACTGCGGGGCACTAAGGTATCACAGAATAACTGAGGTTGGAAGTGAGCTCTGGATATCAACCCATAGTTCAACCCCCAGCTGCCCTTTTTCACTCCGATTACTCAGAAACTGTGAATGACTCCATATCTGAGGTGGGATAAGAGCATATCTAGGGCAGTTGCTATGGAGCAGCTGGCATCTGATGACATGTTCTCCCATGAGTGCACACACGCCCATACCCAGTATGGGTCACTGCTGAAGCTTCAGAGAAGCACAAACAATTGTTGTACTTGCAGAAGGCAGCAGGCATTGACCACAGTAAAGAAGGATCTTAAATCCCAAATTTTTAAAACAATAAGCTTTCAGAATAAAATTTTTCTTTCAAACAGAAACAGAAGTGCTCTCCATCCTCCCCCAATCCCCTGAAAATTAGCTTGCAGAAATAGGGGAATGCTGGCTCCTATCTTCCCCCAGGCAAGCACACTATCTAGCTATATCTTTGAGATACACACACATATACAGGTACACATAGCTAGGTATCTGTAATAGTGTATATTAATATCTACCTGAGTATATATAGGCATATACACACCTATATACTTTTTAATAAATATATATACACACAGTCACACCCCTAGCTATACCTTTGATGCACATGCATTTCATGAAACACATCCAAGGTCGACGTCAACACAGACTACAGTGTTTAGAAGCCATCAATCAGAGCCAACTTTATGCCAGCAAACATTAGCTAACCGAGCACATTGTTGCCACCTACTTCAATAACTGCAGTTCCAAAAAGCTGTAATCATGCATCATGAAATTTCTGGCTAATCTTTACAGGACCACAAATGAAGAGCCCAAAATCTGCACATTTCCAACCCACAAAAGTGGTTTTATAGTACTTCATCAAAACCAGACTGCCACTTTATGCTAGTAAGCAGCAAGTGAGCAGATTCAGCAAGGGCTTGTCTACCTAGATATTCTGCAATAACTGGTTTGGATTTAGTCTGTGTGGAGCTGTCCTTTTCCTGAAAAAAAATGACATTTTCTAGTTAAACAATTTTTAATATATTTTTTTAAATTTTTTTATTTTTTGTTAGACTAATCAAGGAGAAAGCACTTGTTCTGAACCAAGAATGTACACAGGCAACAGTTAATCTGGTTTCAATGTATGATTCCTTTGCTCCTCTCCTCCACACAAGTTATTTTTTTGTTGCAGATAAGCCTTGAGACTAGAGACTTTTGATATAATCTACAAACAATGCAAAAAACCCAGGTACACCAGTAGAAAAAGCTCATAAAATCTGGGGGAAGACAAGATGTACATTGTGACACTAAACAATGTATTACATGTGACAAAAATATACACATATGTAGAAGACACAGAGATTCACACATACCCTTGGGTATGACAAAAATGCCTGGCATCAAGTATCTGCTCACAAGCCTGTTGCTCAAATATGTGCTTTTGTTTGTAGAAAAGTGTGTATTTTCACAACATTTAAACAACACTCTTTTTATTATATGGGAAATAGTTTCTTCCAAAAGATGTTCCATACTTATCTAAATATAATCTGTACACTACAAATCTATAGAGCAAACAGACCTATAGGTTCATCTGGTATTAGTTTTCATTTTTATTACTGTAGCACCAGAAAAATGCACACAATTGCAAAGATTTACAGTGTCACTAGCACACAATTTGTTCACAAGTCTTGCAACGCATGGCATTTTTCTTCAACCCCCAGCTCCTAGAGCCAAGATGATTACAAGAGAATCTCAACCTCTGCTGGTCTGTAGGTTTAATAACTGTGAAGAAAAAGCTTGTGAAAACGTGGATCGATTGTTTCATACAGACTCAGAAATTGGAAGGCATACCAATTTTCTTTTGAACTGCAGGATTTTTCATTAAAATGGTTGAGAACAACCAGAATTCTGGAACAGGGTCTGGCAAATCCACTTACCAGCAGAAAATTGGAGACTCCCTGGTAAGAGGAGACATAACTCAAGTGATCTTGTTAGAATCCAATTTCTATTTATCAGTCCTTTGTTTACAGGCTGATCAAACTGGCTGCACATAGAAAGAAGCAGAGGAGGCAAGAGTAGAAATTGCAACCCCACCCAACAGAACGTTACTTGGTATTAGAGGTGTCCCATAGCAGGAGCTGAGGGGCGCTCTGTCCTCTCCACAAAACGCACACATGCGAGATCTTGTGCAGGTGTTGCCTCAGGCCAAGGATGCTGGTACTCAGCACCGCATTGTAGACCTTCTCAGAGTTGGATTTCCTACCTCTGTCCCCTGCATCCATGACACTGGCTGCAGAGTTGGATTTCTTAGATCTGTACCCTGCATCTGTGAAATTGGATGATGCCGTGCACAAGAAAAACGAACGTCTGTAAGGCAGGAAGGAATGGGCTGAAGAAAGCGCCTCAAACCCAAGAGGCAAGTACATCTCCTGTGACTCATAAAGTTTAATGCAAAGGCCTGCTACTGGTATTCTGGATCCAGCGTTGTCTACATGTGGTTTGGAAAGGCATAACAACACAGGCATGGGAGAGGCTTAATACCAAGTATTAATAACTGGAACTGGGAGCTGTTAAGGACTGAAAACTGGGAATAAAACAAGAAAGGTGCATTAAAAGCCACAAGACTACAGTGAAATAAAATGAAGTAAGATCATGTGCATGCTAGAAATGGCCTTTTAATAAATAACTGCTTATTAATTTATTTATTTTTCATGGGATCACTGCCTCATCCACAGTGTTGGATGGTCCCGCGCTGGGAAACTGCGTTGTGTGTAGGCTCCCTAGTTCACTTCTTGCAGAAATTTCTGCATTTCCCGTTTTTAAGGAATGAGGCAGGGAGGGAAGGTGCAGGAAGGAAAACAATGTAGCTGTGGAGGAATTGCATTCTGTGCTGCCTTCTGGTCGTAATTCCTGCCTCATGCGGAACAAATACCTGAGACCAAGCTGTTCACAGGCAACACCATGGTGTTCTCTGTTTTTCATATGGTTCACACAAAATGTAAACACAAAACACAGCTGCTACAGATCAATGGAAACTATACTTTCAAAACATGAGGCATGCATTTTATTTTACGGAAAAATAATTGTTCTGTGCTCTAAAGAGCTCAAAATCTCAGATATTTGCTCTACTTTGAAAGAGATGAACCTTGAGAAAAGGAGCAAAACAAACTGTTTTTTGAATAACTCCTGACCAGAGGAGTTGGGTTCCCTTGCATGAAGAGGTGGTTTTATTCAACCACACCTGAGTATTTTAGTGCCAGCATGATCTGAGCACGCGTAATGTAGTACAGGAGCAGGATATTATATACCAGCAAAAATCCAACTTCAAAATAAAAATCCAACCTCCCATTGCTAATAGCTACCATGGCAGCTGCACGCAGTTCACTTTGGAAAGCTGTCAAGAAGTGATGTGGGAAGTCTGCCTCGTAGAGAAGAGTTCTCATCTGAATTGTTAAACCAGTGCTTCCTTATTAGCTCAGATACATCTTTATTTTTAAAATGGAGGCAACATCAATTTCTTCCTGAAACACCTTTCAAGTGTCAACAACAGCTTTCCAAAGGAAACGAGAGGGCTGAGAGATAGCTTCAACTCAACATGCAACCATCATACATTCTATTTTAAGCCTGTCTGTTGCCACTAACTACTGGATTAGTTAAGCTGTGACTGTTGTTACAAGTCAGAAATCCAGCTCCCGTGACAAAATAATGCAGCTTTAGTTTCCAGTAGCAGGTAGGAACTTACTGTTTTAAAATAGCCAAAAACATCTTTTGACAATTCACCCAAAATTGAGTCTTGAAAAAGACACCCCCAAAGGAAAAAAAATATTTGAAGGAAAATAACGGGGGCTGTAAAGCAAGTCTCCAGAGCCTACATACCTTTACGTAGACAGACATATAGTAAATAGGTGGCTTGGCTTTTTAAGTGTGAAAGTTCAGTACCATCTGTTAACTTCAATACTGCAGCATGTCTTCTAGAAGTCATTACTTCTATAGATTACATAAAGACCGAACACTTTGGAAGAGCCAAGGGGCTGGACACAGTGAAATTTCAAATCTATCAGAAATACGCAGGTGCCCACGAGCATTTTGTCTAAGTTCTGTTTTGAAAGAGCAAATACTTTCAGAAGCAATCTAAACAGATGTCATGTAACACCCAAATTTCATGTTACACACAATACCACATCCTAACAATTCTCTCATTTTTCAGTCTCCTCTTAAAAATCAAAGTAAGACTAAATGGCACAAAAAATGACTATAATATTTCAGCTCACATATTGCTTTTCAAAAAGCAAGCGAATGGGACAGTTTCAAAACAAAAAGTACTTGTTAAATCTTACCCTTGCATAACACTCATTTGCATACACTATAATGTGTAGCTCTGCACTGTATAGCTCCGTAGTTGTGCACTATTACTTGTGCTCTCATACATATTCAACAGGCACATAAACCAATACTTACTCAAAAAAATCAACCATTACCTAGTTCAATGAGACAGTTGTTTCTCTGAGATATTGTTGATTTTTCTTGGTCATCAAAACAAAACCCCATAAATTACATAA
>NW_009661371.1:648698-700165 GCF_000708025.1 Charadrius vociferus
TTTGCACACACACACCTTCATTTTTCCACTCCAGAAAATAATTGCAAGAGTAGCAACAGAGAATGAGTTCCCTCTTCAGGCAACAGCTGAAGAGCTTCAGCAATGTGAACATTTCTACAATGCTCATACAATCTATCTAAACTGTGACTTGGAGGGGAAGCAAATTCAGTTTTCACTCCTATTCAGTCTTTGACCTCTGTGCTAAATAAACAGATGGAGCGATGGTTATCAGCACCAGCTGTAACTGTGTTAGCAGCATGGACTCCTGTCCAGTAGGAATGGAGACTCTGGCTATCAATACTTTTCAAAAAGGCTGCAAGCAGCACACAAAATGCAGTAAGCCTTTGTTATTTCCAACCAAAGCTGGTTTCAAACCAGCGAACTACTGTCGGAATTTTCCACCCCTTTTATCCATTCTGTGAAGCACACTCTCACAGCAGATGGGGTGTTTGGGAAATCCGGGAAGTTCCTGGATCCAGTAGTACCACAAGAGGTACCCCAGGGTGGGGGTTGGGGGAAGTAAACTGCATACAGCAATGAAATAAACAATACTGTGATTAACAATATCCTGACTATTCTCTATTCTGTTATTCAGTTCTAGCGCAATGGGTGTTAGAGGAAAACTTCTGGAAACTCACACCCCAAATTATGAAAAAAAATCCCCTACCAGCACCTGCTATACAGAAAAAATAATTACCCATTCAGTACTGGGACTCAATTTCCTCACCTACAAAGCTAATTGTTTCCCTTATGAGAGTAGCGCTGGGCATCTCAGAAACGTGCAAAGCCAAGGAATGCACAAATCGGAGAAGTGTGTACACAAGACTTTGTGGATATGTCTGTATGCAGAGTAAGCGTGATGCTGAGAATCTCAGGCCACTCCAGTCTGCACTTGCTCGCCTTGACAGCTCCATTAAGTCCGTGGCCTTATACTGTGATAAGTCTGAGGCTTGAAAACTCAAAGGATCTGCGAAAAATAACTACGAAAAGCATCAAGGAATGCAAAAAAGAACTTCCAAAATCGACAAATTCTCAGCTACTGTAAATCAGCATAGGCCAACTGGAGGCAGCTACACCAGCGGAGATTTTCATTTAGAAGAACGCTGTGCTGTAGGCTGAAAAGTTCACTTAATTTGCAGCAGAGCTTAGAATGATTAAAACCCAAGTGATCTTGCACTAGTACAGGACCTGAAAGCTTTGCCTGAAAAATGGAATACTTAATAGTTATATAGCACATTTGCTACAGAGAATTACTTCACCTTAAATAGTCTGTACACATATGGTAGGGAAAAAAAAATGTATATGGCAGACCATTAAAAAAGCTAATTAATATCAATGGCAAGCCATCTTAAAAGGAGCTTTAATAACCAGTGCCTTTACCAACAACCAAACACACAAACAAATTATCGAAGCATCCACATTGATTAGCTTTAACTGCAATACGCGTTCTGATCTTTGGGCATAAATTTTCAAACTAATTCAGAGGGTGCAATAATACATAAATATTTTCCACTAGCTTAATATGAATTTTAAAGTTGGGGGGGGTTGTTTGCTGCTTTTTGGTCTTGTTTTTTTTCAGATTGATAAGTATTCTAGATAAGATATCCGCAAGGGCTTATTCTTCTCCATATTGAAAGAAATCCTAACTCTGCCTTTGGCCTTAAATCAATAGTGATGTGAACTCAATTACTCAGTAATGCACTGCTGTATACCACCTTGCTTAATTATAACAACACAGTGCACTATTAATACCTAAATACAATCTCATTTGAATGGTGGTCTTTAGAAAAAAAAAAGGAAATGAAGAACTATGGGCAGTATGTTTAATGTTAAAATATGGGGAGCATTTCATCAGTTCTGACACCGCTGAACTAAATAAAGCCCTTGTTCATTTGCCTGTTACCAGATCATGAAATTAATTGTTTTAAAAACCTGGAAGATTCATAAAACTTCCAATCAGTGACAAATGTAAACAAGCAAAAAACTGACTGGGTTTTCTTTCACATAGTGGTATCATAGGCATTACAATTGAGAAAACATTTTAAAATGTGTATTAAAAATAGGAATATTTTCACAATGGAGCTACATTTTTATAAACAGCAACAACACATCTTTTAATTAAGAGGCAGCGCAAACTGGCCTATCTCCATTGATTTCAGTGGAACTAGGCTGTTCCACAACAGCTTCAGAATAAACAGAGCTTTAAACTAGGCTCCAACACACTCCACCAAAAATAAAAACTATAAAGGAACACTTCCCATGCTTTTCTCTCCAAAAGTGAGATGCAGAGCTTTAAACTATGCTCCAACACACTCCACCAAAAATAAAGAAAACTATAAAGGAACACTCCCCATGCTTTTCTCTCCAAAAGTGAGATGTACTGTTACACATGAGATGTTTTTAAGAGATGCAGATTAAGAACATTCTGGTACACAGTAAAAAATAAATTAATACAATAACCAACGTTTATAAATCCAACAGTCTAGACAGACAGACCATCATCTCGATGTCTAAAACATCAAAAATCATAGGATTTAATTCTCACTCCGTATGTTCTTCCCTCCTCCAGTTTTAGCCTAATCCTTAATTTAACTCATTCAAACATCCCTGCCAGAGAAAGTCAAAACAATAACGTCAAATTAAAGAAAATGCAGAAGGTGTTAAGCATATCAATACACTGCCAGTCTAGTCTACATGGCAGGGCATTAGGAGCTAAGCTGAATACCAACCACATCACCCAGACAATGTTCAATTACAAATAACAACTTTCCTCCCTTAGTTATTTTATTCACCTGCAACAGTACATTTTGTTTTTCTTATAAAAGGTCTTAAGGTTTCACTTTACACGTATGCCAGGGTCTGACATTTAAAAGAAAAGACACACACAAAATCCACGTCAGCCGACTGTTGATCTGTCACAACTGCCAGCATCAAGTACACAGCATTTAATTTCATGGTGAAAAGACATCACAGGTTTTCCCCCCATACACTCTCTTGGTTTATACATCTGTGCTTCCCAGTATGGCTAAATTGGCCTTTCGTGAATAACAGAAATATAAAGCAGGTATTAACTTACCTTGCGCCCATCACTTGCATGGCAGTTCACATTTAAAGGAGTCAATAAAGCCATCAGTTTTTCTTCATTACCACTCCTGTAAATGGAGAGGAGAGGATTATGGAAAAGGGGGAAAAAGACAGAGCTCTTCGCAAAACATTTGCTAAGGAGCTGGATATCAAAGTATAGTATATTGAAATTTGTACACTGCCAGGGAGAATGTCAGATGGCTAAAGGATCTTCAAAACCAAGGATAAATACAGAAAAAAAAATATTAAATTTGCAGTTGTGTATTACAAAAGATCATGCAAAACCACCTCCTAATTTTTTTTTTTAACCTCATCCTATATTTCCTTTATGTAATTTTACAGATCCTCTGAAAGCCATTTGCCAAATTAAATGTTCTAAATTAAACATATTTTCATAGCATATAGCCCATAACATTTGAAACAACTGCATACCAATATCCAGAAATTTTTTTAGAAGGGTTAACAGCCTACATAAAACAGTCTTGTGCTGTCAGAAGGAACGATGAAAACATCTTTGGAATATATGACTGAACTTTACACCTTTTGTATAGGCTTCCTTATGTTCTGTTCTGATAAAGCCTATTTTCAAAATATATCCTAAGGTAGCAGTAAAAACCAAAAGGAAAGAAAAATTTCAATATTTAATTTGCTCGTAAAAAGAACAGTCACAAAATGATAAAGAGGATTTAAGCAGATTAAAGCAAAAACTCAATATTAACCTTATAACCACCATAGTGGGGGATTTCAATTACATAAACAAGCTTTCCCATTTGTACCAGACTGTAAAGTCCAAAGAGATTTATGCTAATGAAGTGGTTCGTTTGCATCATTTCACGGAAAGGCAATGGCAAAACATTACTGTTTTAAAAATCCCTTTTCCTCTCCTGCTTCCACCCCCAAAATATGCTTTATATTCTAAGCAGCACTCACCTAGCAGCTTCCAGGAGTTCGTCCTTCTTGTATTCACCTAAATGATTGCAAAATATCATGCTGTTAGCATTTGGCAGAAGACAGATTAAGAAATGCAGTAGGAAGCAAATACAGAATTAAAACAGAGAAGAGGAGAAAAAAGCCCACACCCCGCTGGGTGATGGAGCTGTGACGTTAGCCAGCTTGTGGAGGCAGCATCACCAGTACCTTGGAGACGGGCAGCAAATTGACGCATCTTCTTGTCCAATCCTCAGATGGAAAGGCTTTCTTCGGACGACCAATGACTGCGAAATCTTGTGTCCAGAAACACAGTCCCGCTGATAACAGCATGTCAGCTGAAGACAATGTCCCCACCCCCTGCCCTATTCAGTATGTCACATTATACTTGGGAAGCATAATAAATTCTGAGACAAAAGCGAGGCAGTGCGGCTTTTTAAAAGGTACAAATTACCAAAGCCCTCACCTGCCTATTTGAATGGTAATATTAGACTTCACCAAGTTCTTCAGAAGAGCAGCGATTATTTAAAGAATTCCAAATATTATATCATCAGCCACTTCCCAAGAAAATAGGCATTTGAAATAAAAAGCACAGACAAAAGAGCATGAACTCTCCAAGAGATTTTGCTAAGAGACTCTGAGGTTAGAGATAACCACGAGTAATGTTAAAGCAACATTTACATTGGAAATTCTGAGTTACAACAGATAACTCAGGAGGGTTGTTGCATCACAGGATTAAAATTGCACATGAATATCTTAAAAAGAGCATGGAACAAGATGACCTGCGGAAGTAAGACAGTATTCTACAAGTCTGAATCGCAATGATATTGTGCAATACAACTTTAAGGGAATTTCAATTCAGAAATTAGAAAAATAGCTTTTAAGCAGCTTCATAAAGTCACAGAGCGGAGGGTATCTTAAGAGCCAAAAGATGCAGGGCTCGAAAAACATACCATATACCACCTGCCAGAGAATTAAAGCCTCTAACCACAACACTGTAAGAAAAACAGGAAGATGAAGCTTTCCTGCAAGAAAAGAACCACCTTTGTGCTGCCTCCTATGTGCATTTGTAATGAGCCTCCAGTCAAACTCATTACAGGTGAGGAAAGCTGTCAGCCCATGGGAAATGCTAGATCGGACTGCAGGTAAACTGGAACCCTCCTCTGGAAACAATATCCCTCAAGAAAGAATTTCTCTAGGCTGCGGGAGGAGGGTTAGGGTCCTCTTCCATCAGAAACAGCTTGGTACTCCCCCCATCACAGCTCCTCTGATGATCAGCAGAGGGGGACAAGAACCACGACAAAACCAGCCCTCTCCAGGGCCTTATGGAGCCCTGTGTAGTTCAGCATCCTGCCTTCACCCAGGGGTGAGGAGGAATAGGGTGAGGACACACAGCCGCGTACCTCCCACCCCATCCTCCTGGCTGCAGCTGAGGGGTTCACAAAGGCATTAAGTATCTGCATCTTGTAATACCGGTGAATTTTCAATGCACAAGCATGTTTAATTGCTTTCTGAAACATATTCAGCTTTGGGAATTCACAACAACCTGCAGCAAGGAGTTCCACCGCGCAACTGCCTCTCGCATGACAGGTCTCTCAGCTGAGCAGTTCTGTGCTGCTGGCGATGCAGCAGACGAGCTCAACGCAAAGGCCGTGAACTGAAATTGGCACTTCAACTAAAGGCCACGAAGGCTAACTTAGCTTTTGGAAGAATTTGTCTGCCTGTCTGTCTTAACAAAAGCTTGATTATGAAACAAGTAAAATGACACAAAAATATGATTGCCTTTGTCTTGCCACCACTCTCCAACTCCATCAGAGGGGTTCCTGCCCACCACAGGGAATTGTCTTTTCAAGCCATGGTGCCTGTTCCTCTCCTTTTTCTTTTTTTTTTTTTTTTTTAATGAAGATAAAATACCAGGCACAGTTGTGAGTGTTTCAAATCAATGGTGAGTGAAAAGCTCTGGACAGCATGTGAGGAGGAAAAAAAGACACTTTATTACTACTGCATTACTTGCGCAACAATCTCAAACAGCTGGATTTCCTGCAGGAGAGTTATTGGCCTGTATTATATCAACACTTTAGGGACCTAATCAGATTAAAAGACCTGTTTGCACATTCTGGTTTGGCACTGCATCTAGCAGTCCTAACTAGGCTTTTGAATACTATTAGGTTAGACAAGTGTAATAGCATTTTTCCTTCATGCTCAGTAAGTTGATACTTTAACACACAAAAGCCCTTTCCTCAAACACCTTGATTAGGAAAAGCAGAACTGGAAGGCTGTGGCTCTTGATTTAGAAATGTCCCACTTAAGTAAATCAGTTACTTTTACTAAGTGGTACTTTTTAAAAAAGGTATTTACAGATACCGTTGAAATTCATACAAGCAATTCTTGAAATTCACCACAGCTCTCCCGCACTGTGATACGGGTTAGGAAAATATTATCTTGTAATTAGCTAACTTTATTATTCTCAACAAGCAGTCACGTTTTGCAAAGCAGCACCTAAAATTACACAGGTGCTTACAGCACACCATCAGGGTTGCCAAAAAAGGCCAAGTGTGCTCCACAGGGTCTGGTCTCCTGGCTAGGAACGGGACGACGGGGAAGCCCTCGACCGCCCGAGCCAAGAGCTGGTGGGATGCCACTGAGCAGAGCGAGGGCTGGCTGACGGCATGTGGGACAAGTGGGTGGCACTGCCCGCAGGACCGGCTGCTGCTGGCGCAGGCTGCGTTCCCACCAGAGGGCTCTGCCAACACAGCTAAAGCCGCTTGGCTACGAAGCATATCAAAGGCCATCCTGCAGCATTTGGCCACAGCTACCTAATAAAATATTCATTTGCAAAGCATTTGAAAACAAACTGTGCGTGCCTGTGGCAGAGACTGATTTCAAGTTCTGAGCTGAAGCACAGCAATACAGACCATCAACCTCACGTAATACTTCTGTTCAAAGAATGTCTGTTTCAAAGAACTGTTTGACTTGAACCAAACTAATAACACCACTTAGAGAGCTCCTTTGAGCAGGTCAGGATTTATAGTTTTGCAAAAGGGCACCTGCAGAACAAAGCGCAGGTAACAGCCTGAATTACTCTTCCAAATCTCTCAGCAGTTGCTAGCTTTGAGGAAAACATCCTTCCAATCAGTGTCAATACAGAGGATTTTTGGCAGCGATGTTTTGGATAGCACAAAGCTTGTCTGCCAGAGGAGTGAAAATTAATGTCATTAAACCATGCCACAGAAGACCAAAACTGAAATACAAGGCTGTAAACAATATTCATCTATTTGCTATCCATCCCTTCCACCATATCTCAGTTCAATCTGTCCTTTCTGTGTTTGATGACAACCCCAAACAATACACAGCCACGCCACGAGACACATCTGGCCACACTGTAGGTGAGAACTTGCCAGGCGTGCCCCCCTTCTCCGTACAAGAGAGCCCAGAGCGACAGCCCCGAAAGGGTGCCACTTTTTGCCCTGGCAGCCCACAAAGAGAGCACTGGACTTGCTCACCTCGGCATGCTGGGTAGCCCAGAGACAGTCGGCCTAGGAATTTCTGAAGGCAAGGACAGAAAGGGTGTGAACTGGGGAGCAGAGAGCTCTACACCAAAGCAGTGTCCCTGTTCCTATCTTGTCAGACAAAAGCTGGTAGGTAAGAAGAAACTGCTCAGTGTCTGGTGTTCACTGCACCAGACCAAGTTCTTTGCTTACAGCTTGCTCAGCATCCTTTACACCATCAAGTTCTCTACTTGCTCTCAGCTCCACATCACACCACTGCTGCTCCATTTATGCTGGAACTAGGAGGTTACCACTGGTAACCACAGATAATCGATGTTTCAAAACACAGCTACCACCAGGCAGCTAACTAGCCCTATCTCTGTCCCCTCCTAGGAGAAAACCAGTTATCTCCAAGACCTCTGATCGGCTGCTGTGAACTACAGTGACCAAAGCTCCACATGCTACGCAGCCACTGCTGTACCAGGCCCTAGCTGCATTTTGCAGGAGCTAATTAGCAGCATATGCTTATTAACTATCAGACATCAGTGGCTGCTTGCATCCGGCGGTTAAGTAGATCAGTAGCTGGAAGCTCAATTGAGATCTCAGTGGAGGACAGGAGACCTTGCCTTCCACCGAGACATCACGCTGATCAGCAGCCACTTTGAATCCAACCGCAGCAGATGAAAGTAATCGAAAGAGTGGAGCTGGAGACACACACAGACATGCAGGAACGTTGTATTTGGGAGAAAGAAAGACAGGCGTGCACCAACAGTGACAGGCTGAAATCTTTATGGGCTCCTAATGTATTTCTTTCATTTGTGCTTTCCAGCTTAATGATAAAAGCTGCAGCCAGAAAAGCACAACCAGCCTCCTGCAGCCAGACTCCATGAGCCCTCCCCTACCATCAACCTGTTCCTCCTGCTTCCCATCTTCATGGTGCCAGCTTCCTATTTTTGTAGTCTCTGGTGCCACGTGATTATGCGGTGTTACACTGGGTCACACTGAAAATCTAGGTGCAGCATAAATCAATTCCATTATTAAAGAGTTACAAGGAATAATCAGTCAGTCCACTTCTAGATTGAATTCACTAGCAACCTTTAGATTTTAAGCCAGTTAGGTAAGCCTGTGAAACACAACCATCATATACGCATGTGTTTGAGACAAAAGAAAAAAATCCCAAATTTTGCAAAAAACTAACATAATGAATCAGTCCTACAATGTGCTTTACAGCCAAATAACCCTGTTTCACTCTCTCCCAAAAGTATTAACATTTCATCTGACTACTGCAAGCTGAAAAACCTATCTGAAGGCACAGCATAAACCAACAGTGCTTTTTCAATGCATCTACACTATGAAATAAGGTGAATTGCTCGCGCTCTCTCTCTCTCTCCACGTCAACTAATACAGAAACAGTAAGAGCCAAAATGTCAACCTGGACAAAGCAGTTTTTGCATTATCATACTAACATGTCAGTTTTCCACAGTGAGGACAATTCCCTAAAAATTAATGGCACACAGATTATATCAAGCCATTGTTAGCCAACATAACAACAGAAAATAACAGGGGAAAAATGGATGAAAATATTTTCAACCAATCTGAAAAAATAAAGAGGATGAACAAGTTGCACATCATATGGAATCACAGTTACAATTTTAAATCTCCAGAGTACTGATAAACAGTGAAAAATTTTACACTAGCCAATGGTAACCTGCTTCTGAGATGTGAGAAAAGGCCGTGGGCCTGACCAACGTGCAGCCGTGGCCACAGGCTGGGGAGAGAAGATAAACGAATATTAACATAATCACAAAGTGGTTGAGGTTGAAGTGACCTCTGGAGGTCTTCTCATCCAACCCTTCTACTCAAGCAGGGCCACCTAGAGCAGCCTGCTCAGGACTGTGTCCAGGCAGCTCCAAGGATAGAGATTCCCTTGCACTTCTCCACTCAGCTGTTTCTCACAAGTAAATGGGCTCATTAGGCTCATGTCTAATAGGCTTGACCAAGAACACAGCAAGACCCTAATTTTCAGCTTTTGTCACAGATGAAAAACACCAAAGCAACTCTACTATATGCAAGAGTGAGAGAAAATCAACGCAGAAGATAATGTCTGCAAGAATAAATTGCAGACAGGGGGAAATGTTACAGAGGAGGAAAGGTTTGGTACCTTTACTCTGCCTCTTCTGTTGAAGATGAGTCAGGAACTGTGCACACAGATTCAAGTCAGCGATATGTAACAGAAATTTAAAAACTGAAAATGGTTCCGCTAATAGTGAAGTGCTTTTAAGGACATGGCGTAAGGCGGGTGGGAGTTAAAGAAATAAGCAAACATAGTTTTGTCTCGGCTACAACTCTACCAAACAGCTGAGCTAGCAGCATCCTACATGGAATAACTTTCAGTTAGGTGGACAGAGATTGAATCCAGAGCATTTCTGATTTAGTTTTCTAGAAACAGAAAGCTGGATCTGTTCTAAGGCCTGACAGGAAGCAGCATGTTGGGAAATCTGCAGCTTTATATAGCACAGATTGGCAAAACCTCTGCTAGGGTCTAAAGTGATGGAAAAGGTTCTTGTCTATCAAGCCATTGATTCAAAGCACATAGATTACATAAGCGTATATAAGATACAGCAGTTATTAAATGTCATCTTCATAGCTACATATAAATTGCATGTACAGTATAGGGTTTCGTCACCAAGAAGGATTAGGTGGTGGATCAAAATGGGTCTCCAGTGCACATGCAGTTACAGCACCATTAAGTTTACATTTGGCACATAACATAGCCCTGTTTCTCAGAGGAACTCTTTTCAGTGGTACTGACCTATTTGCTAAAAAATGCTATCAGATTTCCTTCACCATACAGTGGCAGGAAGATTAAAAAGTCCCTTTGTCAGAGAGTTTCAAATTTCTGAACTCTTAAATCATAGCATACAAAGATGAAGTTAAGTCGATCACAGCAAGCAAAGGAATCTTCCTGAATGTGCAGGGAAAAGACACAACACATTGCACTGCAAGACCATAATAATAAATAAAAAAAAAAACCCAAAGCAACAACGCAACAAAAAAAAAACCCTAAAACCACCCATCATGCGGTAATCCATATAATCATCTTACCTTCAACAATGCTATCATACCCTACAATAGAATTTCTTCTGAAGTAATATATCTGACAAGCCTTCTAAAGCTCATTCTCTTTAATGTACCTGTACAGGTAGTTTCGATTTCTTCATATTAGTGCACACTACTCATACAAACACCATGCACACATCCATTTTCTTTGTAGTGTGAAAAACATATTCTTTTCAATACAACTGTGCTATTTCAGAATGCTGTACTTCTCTTGAAGACACACCATCACTCTCATCTGTCAAGTTTTCAGACTGAGATCAGAAGAAGAAAAAGAACTGCAGAATTTCAAGAGACTGAGAAGAAAATCTAAACCTTCTGCAATTCAAAACACTGATGAGAGGGTAAAACTGAAGGGGTTGAGGCTCATCTTTTCACTAAAGTTCAATATTCGTGAGATCTCTTGTGAAATACACATGGAAAAGGAAATTTGATTGTTTTTCCCAGAGCTGTTGAGCCTTCCCCATTGCCCACCCCTTAATGCTTAATGCAAAGGCAACATTCCCATGGCTCTCCCTCTTCCCCTCATTCCTCGTATTAATTCCAGCTATCAGCAAAAACAAAACTCCACTGTAATTCCCACTGCTCAGGCCATGCTCCATATTAATAACTAATAAATTGTGGTACGCCATTTTTCCTGCAACTACTACTTTCTCATTTCTGTAATATGTTTGCATATGTATTTTCTCTCTGGGTTTCCTAGGAAATCTTTCCAAAAGAAGACAAAGGACTAAGCAACTCTCTTTGTCAAAGACTTGAGTACAGTAGAGGCGGATAGACAGCCAAGTAGTATATCCGGAATTGAGCAGGAGAAATAAGCTGCTTTCATATTAGTGCAGTTTTCAAAAGCCAGATCCCTCCCCTGTCCTTCCAAACAATCTACTCAAACAGGGAAATTTGATCCTCCAGAATATTCTCTAAAGAGAAACTACAGAAACACCTGTTAATAATTGACAAAAAGCATGGAAGAAAACTAGCAAGAAAAAAAAAATACAACCCTCAGGAAAGCCATACTGTACAACAGCAAGTTCCAAAGTTATGTTCTATCATCTAATCTTTTTCTGAAAAGAACTCTGGAGTGAACATGAGCAGACTAAATTTTGCAATCTTTCCGATTTTCCCATTGTAGATACAACATGCTAGCAAGCTGGGAACACTGTGCCTGAAAATCTATAGCTGGATTCAAAACTGAAGCATTTATTTTAACCAAAAAAATATAAAATGTATACTCTCTTAGATACAGCAAACATGACAGATTTTGTACTAACAATTGGTACAGATTTGAAGAAGTGGGTTTTTTTAACTTTAGCTAGGAAATGAATGAGACACATAAAACGTACATATGTGCCAAAGTATTTTTCACCAACTAAAAGTTTTTTACTGAACAGTACAATCCTTCCTCTGTACATCTGAAGCTGCCCCGTGTATCTAAACCTACTCTACAAGCTTGAGAAAGCAGAGGCTGCCACCTTGTAAAAATGCACGTGTTGCCACACTTGCCCTGCAGCACAGACCCTGGAAGGAACTCAAATGCAGTTAAATCACTTCTCTACCTTCCAGACAAAACCCACTAAACATTTCCTAGGCCTGCTGGGCCACAGAGCAGCAAGCAGAAGGAAGGAACTCCTTTGTAACTAGAGGAAATAGAGGGCAAACCTGTCAAACACACTATTTCAGAAGTTAAAGAAAACAATGCCACAACATTATCTTTATTACCAAGAGCAGAAATATCACTAAAGGGATAAAAAGAGGCAACTTGTTCTTATTCAACACTTAAGCAAAGTAAAGCAAGTAAATCCTTATCAAAGGAATGTCAAAACAGAGGTAACAGATTTTGTTATAATGAACAATTTTGTCATGCCAACCAGGAAACTAATCTGTCAACAGTCCACTTTAAGTATTTTGAAAACTATGCATTTCCCCACAACAAAAAGATGGGAAGAAAATAACCCAACCACTTTCCCTCTTACATTAAAGCCATATAACTCAAATAATTTTGCCTCACTGCTGCTGGCAAATTTTCCCTCCCCGTGGGTTTTTATTTGCCAGTTGAGAGTCAAAAGACAGCTGGAAAATAAGGAAAAGCCTGAAACAATTTGGGGGAGAGAGGAGACAGCAGCATGACTGGAAAAGGATATGTGGATTGATACAAAAGACTTGTGATAGTACCCCACAGGAAAGAAGAGCTGTGTTTGACTTGGATACATCCTTGCCCTCCCCTATCCTTTCCATCATATCTTATGATATAGGGAATATATACTTAAAAGTGACAGTTCCTTTTGTTTTGTCAAATTTTTCAAAACTGTCTTTAATGCCTTTTCTGACCATACATTTACACTAGCAGTTATCAGTCACAGTAGCTCAGATCAAGGTTTGCCTGATCTGAGCTGTGGTGTGCCCTCTGGGTACTCACCCGCGCAAAGAGCTGCTCTGTGCCCTAAATGTGAGTAGGGGTGTTTTGTAAGAGGAAGGAAGGAAAGTTTGGATTTACGGAAAAATGTTCAGAATCTGAATCTGCAAACTCTTGTCCTCGCTAAAAAATATCTACTAAAGCACCAGCTGGGGGAAAATGAAGTTGTTATTTATATTCAGGCACTTTTTGCTACTCCTGTTGGCATAGCATATCACAAGATGGAAATACAGCAATAATAATAGTGAACGCCAAAATGCAGGAAGTCTAGCTGTGAAGGGTTACATTATTTACCAACTATGAAAGAATGATGAAATATTACGTACAGTTTAAATCTTGTAAACATTTTCAGTCCCTTATATCAACCTCATTGTTTTAAATGCTTTGCTAGCTAAATACCTGATGGGTAACAGGGTTACACATATGATTTCTTAAAAAAACCCCACAGAAAACAAAACAAAACAAAAAACCAAAGCAAACCAACAAACAACCCTCGCTGCCCTAAATGACAATATGGTTCAGTACAAAGGGTGGAAACAGAATAGCACCACAGGAAAAAAGGTGGCTGACAGAAGGAAAGAGATACTAACTCATTAATTAGAGACAAGAGCTGTAGTTCACCAGCCTGCTGTCATTATGTTTCACCTCCAGAGGAGAACATTCATTCTTCAATTTTTCATTTATGCACAGAAAGTTTCACCTAACGGAATACAGGGCTGCCTGTTCAAGAGATACCCTACACAAAATGACTCTATGGAAACCAGTCACCGGTTATGTCCAGTTTGACACTGTTGCCACACCGTGTGCACTTTATTTCTATTGCACTGGAAAACTAAGAACCAGGACTTCACTGTCACAGGTATATCCATGAATAAAGCACTTTCCAAACCAAATGTTCCCTCTTCATTGTGGGCCAGAAAGGAAATACATAAACTGCATGTATCCTCAGCATGACAGCTCTGCAGGTTTCTGTGCAAACCTGCAGTGAAAGGTAGCTTAATTACGTTCTGCATGAAGTAGGAAAAAATACTGCTTTCCATTCTCAGTTACAGCAATTTTCACTAGATTTAAAGACTCTGCTTGCCTCAAATAATTCAAAAATATAATTGGCCAAAAAGTATTCCTACATTGCTCATTCATCGCAACCATTAATGACCTTAAATATCCCCACGAAAATACATTTAAATGATCCTCTTACTAGGTAATAGGATTACCAGCAGCTCCTAAACCAGCCTATTTTGCCAATGGCTTTATTTCAAAATTATTCTGAGGTACCCTTCATTTTTAACTTCCAAATAAGTGGTATTTTAAAAATCTATTTGACATAAAATGAAAGAGGACCATGCAAGAGTTAATGCAGATTTTCTCTGCTGTGTCCTACGTGTATTAGTTCAGCATGAGCTAACTCAGTACTACCACTCCTTCCGGAGAGCACATACCATCACGGAGAAATAATACTGTAGCTTCCCTACCACCAGCTTAGGATTCCTGCTTGCCCGTTTCTCTTAGAGCCCAGTTACTGATACAGGAGATGGTGAGATCTACCACTGAGAGATCTTGCTTCCTGATGCTGACTCTCCTTTTTGCCACCCTCTGAGCACACCTCAGCAGAGCAGAGGAAAGACAGGTTATAAGAGAAGTGGGTCTGTCTTCAGAGAGCTGGGCAATGAAAACTGCGGGGAGGAAGCACAAGCTTCCAGAGAAAGGACAGCTCCTACTGGATCACATTGCGCCATTAAACCAGTTATAGCATATACGTGCAGTGTAACATCCTTTACTACAATCAAAACGGGTTTGGATTTGGATGAAGGACACAAGGCTGAAAAGGAATAGGCAAGGAAATATTCAAAGGGAGGGAGTTCTAAAAGTTTCTGCTGTCCCTTTTTCCATTCAACAGTCACACCAGCAGTCTTGACCCCTGGCTGTGGGCTATCTAGGAGCTGTCGAACAATGTAAGACATCAGCTTACATCTGGGTTTTGTCAAGACAGTTTTTATATTTACCATTTTTGGCCCAAATAGAAGGCTAGGCTTAAATATGGAAGCCCTCGTCATTCTTGAGCATACAGATGGTGCTTCACAAGAAAGTTTCCCTCTGAGAATCAGTGGTGTCCTCTGGCTATTTGAACCATGCTTGGAAGTATGGAGCTTTCAGGAAGGCATTTCTGGCCAGCAGCTATGAGGCAGGGTCTTGGCAAACAGTCACACTTCTCCTTTTCTTCCCTTCTCACTTTTCTCACGTTCTCCAAGACGCTGCACCTAACCTTAGCAAAGAGAGAATATCCTACAAAGGAAGGTACAGCCACATATAGTAAGAGCCACAATGCACGTAAGTCATAAATTATTTTCACTCTAACTTGCTAGCTCTCCAGGAGGAAAACACTCATCTACCATCTTGCAGTAGTGCAGACAGACAAAAGTGGGCGGATTCTTGAGATGGAGCTACATTTTTCCTGCCAGTGATCAGGAACAGGTTTCCCCGTATAGCTCAACACGAATTCAAGAGATAAAAAGATTCATGAAAGGCAAGATTTACTGGGTAACTAGACCAACAATTTCTAGAACACTGGTGAGAATTCTCATCAAGCTCCCTGAGGATACTGCATCATTTGAAAAGAAATCACTTAAAATAACTGTCTCTTAGATTTGCAGGGAAGACCAGCATGAGTTTCAATGCAAACACAGAAATGTTATTCCCGCCATTCTTAGACAAGTATCGGATTTAATTTATGAATATGCTGCTGATTTTTTTTTAATGTCTTACTTTGCTCTTTCCATCCCTCTAGTTTTGTCATCAAGCTTTTTTTTTTAAAAAAACGTATAAGAAAAAAAAAGATTGCCTTTTATCTACTACTAACTGGAAAAATTGTTCTCAAAAGATTTTTTGCTATGATTGTTAAAAATTAAGTAGAATCTGCACACCTCCCTGCACATAAAAGGTTACTTTTCTGTGTTCTGTCGCAGAAAATAAATCTTTTGCTTCCAGGGCAATGGACAACAAGAGACTAACCAGCATAAGAGTCACACATGAAATAATATACCACTGAGAAAGCAATGTCTCTTCACTCAGGTCTGCTTTGCCCCATGTTTTTTAGAATGCATAACAAGAACAAAAAACCTAAGTTTCTCTACCACAGCAAAATGGACACCCAGGTTCTTGGTTGGTTCTGCTAACTGTCAGCAGTCTCTCAGCACAGATTATCTGTTCAATTTCAGCACAGAATTGCCTTTAACAGGTGAGATAAGACAAGGGGGAATGGCTTTAAACTGGAAGAGGGCAGATTGAGAGTAGATAGTACCACTCTGGGGGTGGTAAGGCCCTGGAACAGGTTGCCCAGAGAGGCTGTTGAGGCCCCATCCCTGGAAGGGTTCAAGGCCAGGCTGGATGGGGCTTTGAGCAACCTGGTCTGGTGGGAGGTGTCCCTGCCCATGGCAGGGGGGTCGGAACTAGATGATCTTCAAGGTCTCTTCCAACCTAAACCATTCTATGATTCTATGATTTTCACCCTGAAGGCAAAGGATAGCTGAAATTTTGGCTCACTGCATTCATTCCTGCAATAGCCACAGAAGAAAGTCCTTCCCAAAGAACATTAACTCAGACCGACAGCGCTGAAGCGAGACTGCTCTTGGCTGGGCTGTTTAACAATGGATGTAATTCAAGATGCCAAGGCAGCCTACACCCTGCTTCACTCCTGGGACAGAGTACTAGAGACCTGACCATTCCAGTGAAGTCAGCTGGAATTCAGGGAGGAACACAGTGACCTGCTTACAATTTGCGCATGTCACCGACTGCAAAAGAAAGTAGTATTTACTACAGGAGAGATGGTGATTAATCCTCTAAGCAGACTATATTACAGCTGTAATTATTATTATTACTACTACTACAATGAAGTAGCAAAAGTAATATGACCATAAAAAATGGCTTTTATAAAATTATTAGTGAAGGCTGGACTTTATTAAAAAAAATAATAATAAATTCAAATATATTCAGTTCTCAGCTATTCACAGGGCAGGTTTTGAAAGCTCTGCCTTCCTTCTCCAGTGCTGGTAGGAACAGAGCTCCTGAAGCAAAGTTCATAGTTTGCTGAGTCCAGCTTTCTTCACAAATCTATTCAAAAGCTTTTCAGAAATGAATAGCCCAATTTCTCTGGATTTGATGCCACCCCATGTTTTGTGGGGTTTTTTTTGGGTTGATTTTTTGTTTGTTTTTGTTACTTCCGCTCCCTCCCACACTACCTTCCCACACGACTGCATATAGAAACTTGGGGGGTTCTGCACAGAATCAGTCATTTGTCATGGGAAGCAGCTGCTTTAGGGCTGACAGTGGTCAATGTGAGGATCTAAGAGGTATTCAAAACTACTGATATGCACCATAGGTTTTTTTCTGCTGTCTTCACGACAGTCATACTGACAAGCTCCTCTACCTGCAGTCATACTAGGCTTATGCCCTAGAAAAGCTGGCAGCCTCATCAGCCACTTATGTGTCTGACATAAGCCAAGACAGATAACATAAGCATAGCAAGAGGGGATGATTTTGTTTAAAATATCAGTCAGATGAAAGTTGCTACTATTGCTGCAAGTCTGCAAGTCTGATGCTTGTCTACGGATAAAGCTACTTCCCTGCCCAAATCAAAAGAAAAAAAATGAATTCTGAATCTATGCCAAAATATTCTTGCCATTACATAAAACAGAGTTCAAACAGACAAGAACAACATTGTACTCTTAAAAGGCAAGCAAAAACAAACTTGCAGAGCAAAGAAGGAGGTAGACCATGATGCTCTATGGCCAATAAATAACCAAATGAAGTTATGTGCTGAAAGTGCTACTGAAACAGCAGAAAATACAGAAGGTTTCATTACAAAACACAAGGAAATGCCCTTGAAAGAGTAAACTGCTCACTGCTTAGATGACCACAGGAAATACAGGGTTATAGAAAGGAAACATGCCATTCAAAAACCTACAGATTTATAATCTGCAGAATAGGCAACTATTTCAAAATATGTTCTGATGACAACATTTCAAAATATATGCTTAAAAATGCTATAGCATCAGTTGTATCTCAATGCAGTGCAGTACTAGACCGTATGCAGCTTCTATTCAAAGAATAGATACCCAACAAAAAAGAATGGTATCTATGATTAAGTCTTCTGAAGATATCTTTAAGTACTTTTTTTTGTTTATAAGTTATTGAAAATGTTTGTTACATATTGAGACCCTTACCAGTCCCCTTCCCTGCTTCCTCCCCTAAGCCTCACATCATTGCTTACACTCTTTGCAGAGTAAAATTCCATGCTTGTCTTTCCCCAAACACCTGAAAAATAATGCTGTTCTCTCTGGAATATAACACTTTGCTCTTCTGCCAACAAGGACGCCATCAACCACCAGTCAGTTTTTCAGCTTCCCTTGGCTCATTCACCAACTTTGGACTGGTACTTCACCATCTTAATTTCACTCTTGAAAGATGCTTCATCTGTGAAGTACTACAGACATTTCATTGCTACAGACAACTAGCTGCAATTTATGGACAGAAAAGACAAGCTCCTCGTGAAGAAATAATGTGTTTTTAATGTTTTACTCATTCTTGACTTTGAATGCTAGCTGAAGACAGAACATCCTTCCCCATTTGGCAGCACTGGTTTTCTTCACACCAGCTTTGCCTCAGTTTTTAAACAGGATGGCAATATAGAACATGGAGACAAAAGAAAAAAAGCAGTAAGTATGTAGAAATGGAAACTGCATAAGATCACAGAAGGAAAACAGAGTTGAATGTGCTCCTATCTACGCACCATCGAAGAACACTGAAGGAACGAGCACATCATTTTTATTGAAGTCCTGGTAAGAAATTGTCATAAATTTACCGAGATGGGTGGCATTGCTAGCTCAGTGCCTCCTTTTAAGGGGAGATTGATTCGCACTTCAGATCCACATGCTTGACCTCAACAGCAAGTACAGGTCAGAACCAATTCTCAAGAAAAGATGACAGACACAATATGTGACAGCATCAGAAAGGTAAATTATTCCAAACAAATCTTTCATGCAATTACTAATGGTTAAAAGGAAAACACAGGATACCATATCCATCCAGATAAATGGGGAATTATTAGTTCAGACGGGGATTAGTACAGGTATCGTAGGAAAGTTAAAGAATCTGAAAGGAAGACAAATCAGGTTATCCTTGAAAGGCAAACCAGTGGGCTGAAAGTAGGGGGGCAGCCTACTCTGTTCCTTGAATTATTTATTCCTAATACCTTCAGTTCTGTGGGAATACCTTCAATTCATCCAGTGGTCTGGCAGGTTGATCACTACATTAGCCACAGCAGTATCAAGGCTGCCGTTAGACTGAATTACAGACTGAATTACAGACTGAATTACAACAGCAAGGTAAAAAAAAAACTAAAAAACCTCACTATGAACCCAATCAAACGTCACGAAATTGTGATATGACAAAGTAGAGACAAGTAATCCAGTACATTCAACATCCACATTGTCTGTCCTCATGGGAGGAACTGAACCAGGCCAGACAGGTATGGGGATTCTGTTCCAGGGGTCACCACTGTAACATTCATTTTTCTTCCAACAATGCAGCCTGACAGGAAGCATTTCACGCATCACAATTCTCTACTAGTCCTCACATCTTTTGCATATTTATACTGAAGAGCCACCTTCACCTTCTTTTCCCTTACTGGCCTTTTACCATTAACTGCTCAACTCGCTGTGATAGCACTATGCTATTAACTCTGTGTGGCTATCAGTTGTACACACTTTAAAAGAAACCAAACAAACACTATTCGTAATAGGCTTTTACAAATTTTGCTAAAAATTCAAGCCTAGATCACAAGATGAGGCATTTTGTATGTTCTGGTACTTTGACTCAAGGCCATTTATCTGTCTTTACTTCACAGCCCGGTTTAAGCCTCCCTCTAAATTGGTGGAGAGAGTCAGAGGACAGGAGATGTCTGTACGCTAAGTGTCATTGCTGGCACTGGAACTAATAGCTATAAAATGGCCATGAATACCTTTAGGCTGGAAATTATTCGGTTCATAGCTAGCACAGGAATGATTTCTGAACCAGGCTCTCAGCAGATGTTTTGTCCTCAGTAGTCTTAACACTTGCATGTTAGAGGACAGTCAATTTATTAATAAACTTCTATGTCATGATCTTCTTTAGCAACACAGGTTTTAGACTTGATGATACAGAAAGTTCAACAGGGTTCAACCTCCTCTGCTTCAATTTTAAGCATCGTCCCATTACTCTGTTTTTCAGAGATCTGATGCTCAAATGTACAAAGACTCGTTTACTCTGCCGTGGCGGTGTAAAAGAATCCTGAAGGTCAGAGTTGATGATCCTTTAGACCACCCAAGTAGTAATAAGATAACTCAAACAAATGAATGAAAAAAATCAATTCACTCTGTATTTACTCACACCTTTTATCATCAATCTTTCAAGCCTGATTCAGCTTTCTTCCTGTTCATCTGAACTTTTCAAATTTTATTTTTTCCACTACTGAGCATCTGTACATTATAAAATGCCTATTCTGAGTCCCAAAAACAGTATGGTCAGAACACACTGAATTATGCTTAAGTTTAAGCATGCATGTGAGCAGCCCTACTGACCTTGATACTCATGTCTAATGTACTTTGCTGAACTGCATTTACAAAGAAGAGCTATCACATTTCCTTACCACAAAAAAAAAAATAAATAAAATTCTTACTGTTCTGCTCAAACCTGCACTGGAATGAGTTCTGCCCTGCTGCCCTGCACTGTGCTGCCATGCTCCACTGCAAACATATGCCTATTTCAATAAATGCCAAATGCAATTATCATTGCTCTCAAGGAAGACAATACTACCTGCCCATAATATCTCTAGACTTTTTTGCACTACTCTGTCACCTTCTTCAGGATGCAGAAACCAAGTCTGCGCACTACTTCATTAATCTGTTGTTCAACTCATGTAATTTCACCTTTTCAGCAAGGCTGACTGAACAGCACAAACCCCAAGTAAGACACCTCTGTAGCCACATAATCAATTGCTCTACCTGGTGCCATTATCACAGCCAACCTTCCTTCCTGAAATGGTTTACACATGTATTGTATAAAAACAGTAGGGCAGCACAATAATAAAGTTATCAGTCTATCTAAAGCACTCAGCGCTCTCTAAGAATGATAAGCAACTGAGTACTGAATTATGAAAATCCAGACTCTGCATTGCACGGATTGCCAAATCTTCAAGTCAGACAAACTAGGACCAGCACTTCTTTCAACTTCCACATGATGCAGACTTCATTCTGTTACGCAGTTTCACTCCAAACCTCTCTGACTTCTTGTTTGCCAAGCAGGGAGAAGTACACTTCAACCCTCTGAAGACCACTGGAGGAGGAAAACAGGGAAAAAAAACCCAAGGATTTGTTTCAGACAGCTTTCTCAAGGTACATAGGTACCCAGAAACATAGAAAGAAGCCATTCTAGACAGAATTATGACAGGCAGGGAAAAGAAACAAAACAGGACAGCAACAGAGCTGGTCCAGGACAAGAGAAAGAAGGGTTACAGACAGGAATTATCTTAGTATCAAGAGAGACATTAAGAATCCCCCACGTGAATTAAGGTATACAAATATTTCTTTGGTGTGTAGCAAACCTCACTATCAGCATACGTACAAACATAATCAAATATTAAAAATAGAGACTTAGACACCCTGGACTGTGCCCATAAACCACTGGCCACTGATAAGTGCATTTTTACAGATAAAGTTCTATCTGCCTTCACCAATAGTAAGCTTGTGCTCAAGGCAGTCTTTCTCTCACAAGACTGTACCTGAGAAGCAGGACTTTCAAACCGTATTGATCTGACAGCTATGACACATGCAAGCATACACTCATTTAGCAATGACAACATCACAAGGTGAACATATTCAGGATCTGGTGACATTCTTCAAAATCTTCATCCCTCTAAATAACAGCAAGATTCATAGCACCTGCCCACATACTTAGCAAACACCTGCAAAGACTGGAGGAATAAGAGCAATAGCAGTACCGCAACCTGCAGCATACACCTGTGTTTATGCAATACATAAATGCCAGCAAATTCATACTGATGCCACTCCTCAATTTGTTAAAAAAAATCTTTGATTGCTTCAATAACATAGAATAGCATTAAAAATAGCATGGCAAGATCAAAAGAATTAGGGACAATAAATCAGGCATTAACAAAATGAAAAGGAATGTGATTGAAAAAAGCTAATCCTACAAGGAGAAAGTACCTTTGGCCACGCATAGAAACACCCCTCCTTATTTCTGCCAAAGGCAATGCCAATCCATAAAACTACTGTAAAAGTCCGGGTTAGCTCAATGACCTGGAAGAGTTTAACCAGAGGGCTGTAACAACAGAGGCTGACAAAGGTGCCTCTGATACTTCTGAACTCTGGCATTCTTACATAAGCATTTTATTCTAGATCTGGAGAGGGCTTTCAAAGTAATCTTCATCCTCCTGACTAACTGCAGTTTTGTGCATATACTGTAGCAGTCCTGGAGTGCACCACATGAATATTTTTCAGAAAATCCACAAAAGAATGCACTCCAGACCCTTACTTAAGGCACTCCAACTGCTAGTAGGTGCTGAGTCCACAGGACTGGACCAGACTAGACTTACCCCGGACTAAATGAAACAAACAAAACCAAAACAACTTTAAACAAAACTATTTTGAGTTCTTGACAGGAGAGTCAGCAAAGGCTTCTAAGGCTTTGTACTTCCACAGCAGGGAACTGAACCTGACTCTCGACAAGCCTATTTGACAATATACAAATTCAGTACACTAAAAAGGTAATGTAAAAAAAAACCCCACACAAATATAAGAGAGGAGGAAATGGAAAGAAGATGAAGGGAGAAGGAACATGAATTAGGGCAAAAGTATAGAAAATAGATTCCAGGCATGTTAATATGAGAAAAAATGACCATCCCTACACAAAGGAAGAGCTGTCATTTGAAACTTTCAGGCAAAGCAGCAACAAAAGATTGAAAGAGCTCTTCAGTATTTTATATAATCTCACCCTGTAATAAAAATGGAAAGTACAGAAATAGCCACTTTATTAGGAGAGGAAGCAGAAACTAAATTTCACCAGTATATAGAGGGGAGGGATGCTACTGTCTGCTCAAGGCCAGTTCTTCTGACATGCCCAAGAGGGCCAACAGCAAAGTATGCTGAGGGACTGTTTCAGAGCTGTCTCCTGGCGCTAAGAAACTTAACCTTTAGCCCAAGCTCTTCCATGGTATATACCTCCACTCAGCACATCAGAGTGAGAAGTCTGACAGTATTTAGCTGCCTTTCCCTGCCCATCCTGATACGGTTCAACGCACTTCCTGGAGCGACAACCGAGAAGAACGCGATGCTTCCAAATGCTGAAATCAGCATTTGGAAATGAAATGCCTGTGACAAAGGCAGGAGCCTTGACATTGCAATAGCCTTTGTCAATACCATATTTGGAAAGCCCCGTTATTTAAAATGAGAGTTGATGCAGTAGGAGGAAGAAGTAGGGTGGAAAGTATCTTAAATCAAAGTCCTATAACTTACCATTCACCAACTGACTTTGACTCTAGACCTGATTCTTTCTACCCAAACTAAGATCTGGAGCCACCAGCATATTAGGAGCCCCAGTTACTGGCTAGGACAGAAAAAAAAAACCCAGAGACCTGGGTACGGTTGCCTGCGCAACTTCAATACTGACATTTTTGAGCATGTTCGTGTCTGACTTTCAGCCTTCAGGTATTTCTGCAATTTTCCTGCCACTCACCCCTATACGCACTTCCCTAAGACTTTGAGTTTGGCTTAACTAAAGCAAAGCTACAGGCAAACAGACAAATTTTTGATCATGTACTTTCCTACCAGCAGTTTACATGTGTTTTTCAGAGGAGAGGTATAACAAGAAGTAGCAGTCTTGGATAACAGCTACTAAATCCTGTGATTGACCACATGTCTTTTGCAACATTTGGTGGTTTTCCTTGATACCTGGAGAAATCAAGAAATGGCAAAAATATCTCAGCTTATTTTTGTCAGTAGAGAAGCTACTAACTGAAATCAGAGAAGAAATGCAAAGCATGCAACTAAAACCCTGCCTGAGTCAACACAGAACATGAAACTCACTAAGTTAATTGCTTATTTCATTTCAACTGAATAGCCCTCAGACAACAGCAATTCTTTAAAAATCATCCTTGTTAACAGTTTTATTGCTCAAAGCACTTCACTAAAGATTACTTAACTCTATACACCCTATTACATTGAATGACTGCGTATTTTGAATAGGTCTTTAACAACTCATGGCCAAGCTGAAGTGTTCCAATGTCATTTGCTTTCAAATGTTTGGTAAATACTATTTAGACTGAAAGTTTGTTGGTGCATACTTGCATGGTTTCCTCAATCTCCCACCATTTCCACACCTAGTAGCATATTCTGGTGCGTAATTGGTACCTTAAGAAAGTAAACTGGGACAAATACTTCCTACAGCAATGAAGTATCCAACTTTCAGCTATAGTAAGCTTTTTGGAAGTTTTGCAAATGAAAATCTCCAGAAACTTAACAGTTTAGTCAAACTGAGGTGGACTTCCATATGGGCAGCTATGGACACACCTCTGAGCTCAGCATGAACACCTGCCAAATTTGAAGTTCCTGCTCCAACCATGAATATATCCTAAGAATTCAACAGAAATACTTGGTTTCAGACACTCAGAAAACTACTTGTTCTCTTTACTTTGTAGTCACTAAATCTTTTCTACTTTATTTGTTTAACTGTAAGGATGATCAAACACAAATCAGGCTGCCCAGAGAGGTTGTGGAGTCTCCATCATTGGAGCTTTTCAAAACCTGACTGGACATTGTCCTGGGCAATCTGCTCCAGCTGACCCTGCTTTGAGCAGGTGGGTTTGACTAGACTATCTCCTGTGGTACCTTCCAACCTGAGAGTTTCTGTGATTCTGTGACCAAACCAGTTTTTACACCTCAGGTTTCCAAACTGTAAAGTACAAAAAAGAAATAAAACCATTAACTTTGATGGTAGGCTTAAACTAAATGTTCATAAATGACTCAGACATTTCTGGTTCTTAGGCAGTTTAATTCCTCTGTTAAACCCAAACGCAAGTGACAACTAAGATGGAAGAAATGAGATCAAGCAGAATTGTTGAACTATATCATCTCAGTGCTTCTATTTAAGCAAACTTGTCTGAACAGATTCATGGTAAATTCTGGTGTAAACAGCATGGCCTGACGACACTTCCTTGCTTTAGCTATCAAGAACAGGAAACCAGGACAGGCATTTATTGGGTCAGCAATCAGAAAACACCATAAGAACATTGCAGCAACAAGAGAGGCTCAAACGGAGAAGACATTTTTCAGAGCCTTTCACAAATATACCTTTGTAGATCATGCAGCATACTGGCATGAATCTGATACAGCAGACTCATGCCAACTAATGTCTTTTACGTGCCCATGACATTCTCAGAAGAACCACCTTGAGGAAGAGTTAGCTCACCTAAGTCTGATTAAAAAACTGACTCCAGTTGTCCTGTAGCAAGTATTCAAATTGACTGGTTTGTGCACCTGGCCTGCAGCAAGGCTAAAATATCTACACAAAGGGGAGACAAAAAACCCTACCCTGTACAAATCTTCCTAGACTTAATACTTTTGAATATCTTTGGAGCAGGTTTACCACACTGACTACATGACACATAGAATAATATTAACACATGGAAAAGGAGGAATGACCTTCTGGTAAAAGTATGCCACTCTGCAGAAAGAAGCACAAGGTACACTGGCACAAAAGAAAAACCCAAGAGGTAGCATCACCCTGAGCCCTGGTAGCTGGACCTGGAAAAGAATTGTCTTTCAGCAATCTTGATGCTATCAGAGGACAACTTGCTTCTCAGGTCAGGATGGGTTTTGGCACATTGGTAACTATGCATTAAATTGGTCCCACCTACAGTGCAAGTACACCGGTGGCTGCCTCCTGCAACGGGGTTCTTTTCTTGCACCAGGAAAGGCCACAGGTGGTTCCCTGTCTGCTTTCTGCATCACAGCATACACACATTGTGAATGGCTTTATAGAGCTATTTCAAGATCCCTCTCCTACTAATCCTAAAGACCAGAACAGACACAGAAAAGTCACGATAATAGATAGAAACCTACGCGCTTCCTAGGGATCTCCCATGGAGAAAGAGGGAGTAGAGGGACATTTTAGAAGCGTACCTGTGAACTTCTAAATGATTATTCTGGCTTTGATGCCAAAACCCAAAAATTATTAGCTAAAGTACTAGCTCTGAAGCCTTTGGAAAATGCTGGAGACTTATTGGAGCAGGAAGAATGCCAGGAAATAAAATTTCTGGTAAGCAGTCGCACAGCATGGCATTTTTCTTACCCGTTAAATGCAATACTTAATAACCTCAGTTTTATTTATATTTGCTCTATATGGAGGAGTAGACGCTTTCTTTAAAGTAGAAAGTGTTATCTTAATTACCATAAAATTTTGGTTTTAACATTATAGAGGTTTTTGTTTAGATAAATATTAACCACCATCACTGATGCAATGCCAAGTGAAATCTAGGTACGTTTTAAAAATGCTTACCTGACTTGTAGCTAGCACTATAAAACAAAATGCAATAGAAATTACTAAAATTCACACCCATCAACTGTACCAAAAATGATAGCTGCTCTTACCGCACACTAACAAATTGTTATTACATTCTGCATTTACGTCATCTTTGAGGAGCTGAAAGATCATGCTACTTGTAATGGCACAGAGTTTCTCTTTAATTATAGCTAAAATTCTCAGGAAAATCTCATGAATTACTGCAGACGTGAGATACTTACATTTTTTAGAGTAGTATATATTTCTTCCAAGGACAGATATAGCTTGAGAAAATAGTATCATTACTTACATTCAGGAGTAATTCTTTTGAGGGCTCAAATCACAAATATTTAGATAATCTTTCATGTCTAACTCCTGCAGGGGCAAAATATTTTCCAGGACAGGTAACAATGTAAAACAGAAAATCCAACTGCCCTGTTTTAAATATGTTTCCATAAAACTACATGTAAAACATGGAAAGGTAAGTTGCACAGTTTGGAGCCAGAGGAGATGTATCCATTTTTACACTGTCCCCAATTATGATAAGAATTAATATGAACATAGCCATTTGCAAATTTAGGCTGTTTTACAGTGAGGAAGAGGTTAAGCCTTTCTTCACACAAACATAATTTCTGTTGGGGAAAAAAAAAAAAAAAGACAAATATATTGCAGACAAAATTATGTGCTGGATAGAAGCAGAATGACTGACACATTCACACCATGGACCCAAGGGGTTTTCTGGTATGGGCAAAGTTAAATAACTGAGGTTAAACTCCAGATGGTTGTATTTCAAATTAGCCTGACGGCACTGTATATATAATACATGGTACACAGTGGACATCAATCATTACAGCAGATGCTCATTTTGTGAGCTGAAGTTAACACTGCTTTTAACAAACTTAAGACTCAACATGGCCAAAAGGAGACTTCATGTATCTAGCTTTCAAGCTGTACTGGGTGCGGGTGTCAAGGTTCTGGTAGCAGGAGGTGCTGCTGGGGTGGCCTTTCTGAGAAGGGATCAGGGGTTGCCCTGTGCTGGACACAGCCAGTTAGCAGCTGGCTTCAACGGCCCCACCACTGGCCAAAGCTGAGCCCATCAGTGACACTGGTGGCGCCTCTGTTGTAACATATTTAACAAAGGGTAAGAAATGCTGTGCAGCAGCTGAGAGAGGTGTGAGAAAATGCGAGAGGAACAGCCCTGCAAACACCCAGGTCAGAGAAGGACACGAGGGAGGAGGTGCTCAAGGTGCCGGAGCAGAGATTCCCCCTGCAGCCCAGAGGACCATGCCAGAGCAGATATCCACACTGCAGCAGGTGTATATGCCTTGGAGGAAGCTGTAGCCCGTGGAGAGCCCTCAGAGAAGCAGGTTTTCTGGCAGCCCATGGTGGACCCACGCTGGAACAGACTGTTCCTGAAGGACTGTACCCCATGGGAAGGACCCATCCTGGAGCAGTTCTTGAAGAACTGCAGTCTGTGGAAAGAACCCACATTGGAGAAGTTCATGAAGGACTGTAACCTGTGGAGAGGGAACGTACGCTGCAGCAGTAAACAAGTTACTAAGGAGATGACTAATAGGTCTTGGTCAATCTTTCAGATGCCCAGGAAACCCTGACACAGAAAAAGAACATCATCCCATAGCTTACATGTAAAGTAAGTTGAGTGTACTAGACCAATTTAAGAATTCTTAAAAAGAAGCATGCCCAGTTCTTTTAGCTCCCTTTTAACTTCAGGATTAATAAACGTCTCAAGAGTTCACTACCTACTACAACCCCATGATTAAACAAATGTGTGACTCATTCTTCAAACAACTGGCAATACAAAGAAAAAAATCTACACATCTGTTAGCACCGTGTAAGATTTCCTCAAGTCTACATATTTGCATCTGTTTATTCCCAGAAAGACTCCTGGTTCACCATTTTGACAAACACAGAATATATTAATTCCTGTACTGGTTGACATCATTATTGAAGGCAATACAGACTTTTTCAAATAGGTCAAAAGAAGATCAGTTTCCTATGCTCAAGGGCTCCTTTCTCCATTTTCAGTATCATGGAGAACAGTGTTTCTCTCTACCAGAAATAAAGAATGAAGTTACTGCCTTTGTCTAAAATGTTATTTTTATGAAACTTCAAGATAACAGCACTGTCTAGTGATTCTAATTAAACCCACTGCTGCTTTGCTGTAAATAATATGCTCATCACTACATGTAGTTCATAAATCTTAAGCAAGCCCTGTATTGTTATCTTCTGGCTCGTCAGGTCTGCCTTTTCCATGTGTCAGCAAGTAAAACGGCCTGTGGAAAGCAAGAGAGGCACCTAATTTTTGGAGGCACCATGTCCAGAAACAAGGTGCATCAAGTAGAAATGCGAAAAGATAAGAAGGAGAAGGAATGCAGGGAATAGCCTCAGGGTTCTGCCATTTCTAACAAAGTTAAGTCTGTGAAAACAATAAAGGAAAGTGAGGAAGGTGCAGGGGGAGAGAGCTGGTGACACGAACTTTGCTGTCAGTTTGCTGCTTGCACGGAGCCAATCACCCATGTCTTCTGAGGTCTGGAGCTTTGTAGAAACTTGCTTGAAATAACTGTATAAATTATAATTGACCTGGAGTTTTAATAAAGGATGTTTCAGCTGATTGGGGGTTGGACCAGATGATGTCCAGAGGTCCCTTCCAACCCTGACCATTCGATGATTTGTGGAGGTGGACCATTACATCTATGGGTCAATCGAATACCGATGCCTTTTTATTTCTACTTCTAAAGACTTTGTCCGGACTTAACATAGACATAGTTGCCCTATATTCCGTGGAGCCTAGGGCATCCCTCCCACACACCCAAGCTGTCCTAACTCTCTCAGCCACAGCTATATAAATTGCCATTTCCAAAGGAGTAAGCTTGGGGATATGAAAACAATTTTCCAATGAAGTGCTGAAAGGAGACAGTTAAAAACAGTTTGCTCATGGACACAGTTCTCTTCACCCAGCAATGCATCTATACATGGGTAGAAGCAGGGGAAAACAGAGGAGGAAAAGAATTACCTCTCAGGCTCTATTCCACGCCCTCAAGAAGACAGAGAAAGTATTTTGTGCTCCTTTTATCTATTTGATAAATGTGAGGGGGCTGGTTTGTTTGGTTTTATTTTATAAAATAGTTCTTGTCTACTGAGATAGCGTGTTTCTCACTGCTAATTTAGGCCTTAACTCTGCAACTGACCTAATCACAGAATTTCTGCTGCCTCAAGTCATCTCCCAAGTTGTTTAAAAGGACTAACATATACAACAATGAAAAATACACGAGTCATGTATGGCCTAATAAGTTTTATCACCCAAAGCAGCAAGATCTGTGGAGTCTGGAACAAAGCAGCAAAGAAATAAGCTTATTATCCATAAAGAGGGAAGCCTAATCTTAGAAAATTTCAGACTAATAAAATATTAGGACACAGCGCACTTTTGTTATAAAGGAAATTAGTAGACTATGTGAATCACAACAGAGGATAAATCCTCTTTTGTCCAAGTTTTGGGCCTGTGAGCAGTTCCAAGTAAAAGTAAAATGACACCAATGTCTATATATCATATCTATAACAAAGCTACACAGTCTCTAAATTACCACTGAAAACTATTATTCTACTCTGAACAAAAATGTACCTTTGTGGAACAGAAGTAGAAAAAGCACCATGGAAAACAAAGGTTTCTGATAGTTACTAACTATTTATGAAAGATCATCGATAGCATGGAACGCATACATTCATACTTTATGGTCTACTGTTTTTTAATTCTGGTTCCCTAAGTGCTACAACATAATTGAGTATGATTTATCAATGCATTTCCAAAGCACCAAAAGAGTTTTGCTTAATTTATGTTATAGCTTGCCAGATGCATGAAAATTTTCCATTAACAATGTGGCAACCAATTCAAAACTCTGTGTCTTGCTGCAAGACAGACAATAGATTAACTATTACGTTAAAATTAGAAACTGTTCAGCGCCACCAACCTAGTACAGCACTTAATCATATAGTTCTTTTAAGCATAAGGACAGTCCCATTGCACTACAGGGGAAAATTATAAAACATATGATTAAATGCTACTAAATTAGGTAAAAATCACAAAGAAAAATGTAATTTTGAAAAATCTCTAAAGCATACTGGAAACAAACAGGCTTGTGAGACATGGGAAGCTGAATCTTTGTTGCCAGAGTTTCTTTTTCATGTATGAAAGTAGTAATGATAAAGAAAGACCACAGTTGATGGATTTTCAAAGGCACAGATGACTTCTTACCTCCCAATGAGGGAGGCTTTTTTAAATCACTTCCAAAATTATGAGACATTTAGCACAGGTCTTAATATAAAGCGAATTATGAATTAATCTGTGAACCTTCATGAGTCTGATAAAGAGCCATGTACAAATGACAAATTCAATGTCGTTTCAGAGAAAGCTTCTATAGCCCTGGAAAGAGTCTCCACATAGTACATCCACAAGAGTGACAATAATTGTGATACACAGTGAAATCCTTTTACCCTCCAGAAAAGCAATATAAAACAAACAAAAAATACAAACAACAAAGCAGCAATTAGCCTCATCAGGTGGGCTTTGGATGAACAGGAAGCATGGAAAGAAAGAGTCCACCACCTAGTAGAACCAAATCTAGTCATGAAATCAGAAGAAAAAAAAGAACTGTTGAACTCCAAGAAGAAAAAGCAACAATGTGCATTTCTAAAAGGGAATCAAAGAGAGATGCAGACAGTTAGAAAAGGATATTGTGCTGTGTCTCCCTTGTGCTGGGTGCAGTAAAGAGAAAACAACGCAGGAAGATTTCCAAGGCTTGTTTTATGCCCTTGAATTATCAGAGGTTCCTGCCAATGCCACCGTGAAGAACCACACCCCCAAAGCAGAAGACTGCACTGCAGTGACTGCAGGAGGCTGTGGGAGAAAGCTGAAGAGGAAAGAGCTCCGGTGTTAATCCCAGGACTAAAGGCATTTGACCTGTGAGCCCTCATTTCTATGCAGGGCACTGAGACAGACATCTTGTAGCCAGGAAGTATGTTGGACAGACACACAAAAAGGTCAGACACACAGACACAGGAGGCTTGAAGGACAAGTCCTGCCTTTTCATACCTGAATGCAACAGTTTCATGAATAGCCATCAGGGATACTGTTATTAAACAGGAAAGTTATGAAAACTCAATCATTGCATTAAAGACGCACTGTCTACAGCTCTCATTAAAATTTTAACTTAACTTTTTAAAGAGAAAAACTCACCTGTGTTCCTTTGTCCATGAAGACAATAAAAATAGAAAATGCAAAATAATGGCTCTGCCTGCTTATTACTCTGATGGGAAATACTGCTTTGACCTGCATTATTCCTTTATACCCACATATTATGCTTCTCCTAAAATAACTGCATGCAGGAAAAAAAAAAAAAAACAACGAAACTTTAAACAAGTAACTTGCTTTATTTTATAAAATCTGGAACACAGCTTTATCTCCTCACAAGATGCTGACCAGAGCCACTGCCCTCAAGTCACCGATAGTACCCCAGAGCAGAACACCACCCACTGAGACCCTCACTGGAAAGGCCTCCATCTTCACCGCAGAAATGGTGAACTTTGTGGCCCCGCTTCAGCAAGCAACATCTATAGGTCTGAATAAACCCCAGCTTAGCCCCACATCTTTCCTGGATTACAACTAGAGCGCTCTGCATCTGGCAGGATTGAGCCCTAAGGACACACAAGGAGAAATTAGCAATTTCAATTTAAATGCTAATACTTATTCTTCACAGTGAAAATTGAAGTATAACAAGTGATCTCTCCTAACATAGAAACAGCCTTGATTGTTATTTAATGATCACAACGAATAGTTAGAAAGCATGAAATGAAGCTAATAAATCTTCTGTTGAGCCTGAAATTTTCAACAAACAAAAGTACTCAAAGTTTGCAAGAACAGTTCAGCCTAATTTTCTTCATCTTAAACTAAACTTTCCATGTTCTTCAGTCACAGGTCCACATACTGGCACCACACAATTACATTTAAAAACTGAAACGCCCAGCTACTTGAACAATTTTTTTAAGATTTTTTTTTTTTTAGTGCTACCTAAACAATCTAAAATACATCATATTCTATGAAATTCAAGTTTGTACATCAGCACTTTTCACCACAGGATCTGTTTGCCTTCCAGTGATAAATTAAGAAACAAGACAAACACTAGATGTAGTTTACCTCTGTTCTTACTCCAACCTTCTAGGAGACTATAAATACAGTTCGGTTTGTTTGGGTTTTAGCATATCTAAGCTATGTTCTGTTTTAGGTGAAGGTAGGTTGAGGATGACTTTTGTTTGATAATTAAATAATTTTAACAATTAAATAAACAATTTTATAGTTTCTTTAAAAATGGTCACCCAGACTGTTTTGGTTCTTCCCCCCCCCAAAAAGTGAAAGATGAAACAAACAAGCTCACAAGACTCTAAGCCCTAAGGCTTCTGAATCTCAGCAGTCATTACTTACATTACTTGCAATACCTTGAATGAATTAGTCACCACTGAAATGGCTACTTATTTTAGTAGAAACTTACTAGTGTATCCAGAAACTTTTAACAGTAAAATATTTGTTCACTGAGAAGCATTCATTCTAGAAGCCTCTTTATGCACCAGCGGAAAAACACACTTCTCACAGTAACCATGTAAAAATGGTACTGTCATTACCTAACACAAGAACTGTCTCATTTTTGTTGATAATACAAACATACATGTGCGTGTGTGTGCACCCACGAGAATTAAAGCAGTCCCCACACACCACACCGCCAGTATATGTGAACCTTCACGAGTCTGATAAAGAACCATGTACAAATGAGAAATTCAATCTAGTTTCAGAGAAAGCTCCTGCAGCCCTGGTGAAATCAAGCTTTCTCCAGAATTAAAAAGCATGTGTAAAATACAATAGAAGCCATGCAGTTCGATTTCAATCTTACATGCAGTGTACTCTTTAAGCCGAGATACATGCACCAAGCCTCCACATTCAGACTCCAAATGGGTTATATTCAACTGTAGAGGGACATCTGGAATATTTCTAGAAAGAAAACTGAGTCTGTTACAGGCTCCAACTATTCTTTGAAACCTGTCCAATACAGAAGAGGCTACAGGTATTTGCTTTAGGTTCCTTTCCTCCCCTTCCCTTCTCTCCTCAGTTTACTGCCCCTTCAACAGAACAAGTCGGGTGGATGGCCTCAGGGTTTAGACACCAGGCTGGTGTCAGGGCACAGAAGATGAGCCCCATCAGACCTGTGGTGCTTGGCCTGTCAATACAGGCCAGTTAAGCGATGCTCTAAGTTACATGATACAAAGTATAAGCTGCTTATATCTCCTCATTCACCGCTGGAAAGTTTCGTACGGCACAAGAAAGAACTAACCCATGCCCACATGAAATGTAAACTGCATCTGAGCCTGCTGAATCAGATCACCTCATCAAATAAGTCTGGTCAATTCCATTTCCATTACATATTTCTACAATTATACAAGTCCCCTACGCCCTGAAATTAATTTTGAAAGACTTCAAGGTAGGTGGTCTAAGCTCAGAAGCACATGAAAGCAAAACAAGTTGCGTTCAAGAAATATGACTCTCTTCAATATACTAATTGTAGACAGAGCTGGTAGCAATTCTGATAGCTGCTAGGAAACTAAAGGTTACTTAACAATTATGATTTAAAGACTAATTTCCATCGTAATTCTGCCAAGTTTGAATCCTTCAGGCTGAAATTCTTCTTGTGTATCTCAATCTAATTTTTAAAATTATACTGAAAGAATTGCACCACATCTACAAGACAAAGTGTTTGTGCTGTGGACAAAACTCATATGTAAAGCTTTGTGTATTTGAACAAAATATAGAACCTTTCCTAACTTCTTTGAGAAGAAATTTTAACATCTAGGTATTTCAGAGTAGTGACTTGAAATGCAATAGAACATCATCCAAAGTCAGAAGAAATACCTAGTATGGCCAATCTGGAAAATCCAAGCCCATCTGCCTAAACTGTAGGTTGCATCTTGGATTAGACAGGTCAGGGGAAAAGAGAAAACACCTAAGCAAATGAGGGCCTGGAGTAAAGGAGAACACTGGACAAAGACTGAAAAAGGACATGCTACAGGGGTCTGTTTATATTAAAACACATTCCCCTCCAATATCTGCTTGACTTCCTGTGCAACTTGCATGTGTGTGCATTCTGCTATGATCATACCACACTTTCTCTCTTGCAGGATCCCTGACTCACTCCGCAAAATGATGGCCAATATTCAGTATATAAATGAGGACGGTACAACAAACTAAGTATCAACTGCAGGACACCTGCTCTATTTACTGCATAAATGGGAAAGCACATAGCTGGAACAGCTGGAAGCAGCAAAAGCAGCAGTAGAGTCCAGTGCACATCCCTGTTCAGTTTATGATGAAGCATCCTGGGGTGAAACGGGATATCTGAGACAAACACTTGTGCTGTGCTTCAAACCCTGCTACAAGAGTGGCAGCATCAGCTAAAGGGCAAGACAAAATGCAGTAGAGCTCAAAGTAGTATTTGGTCTCAGGACTGGCAGAAATTGCTATTAATAACCAGAAATGTACAACACAGACTAAGCAAAAAAAAAAAAAAAAAAACAAACAAATCCTAAATTTAACAACAAACAAAATTATCTAATCAACATTTAGAGAAGAAGAAAAAATTTATAAAGTATAAGATTTGTCAGTGCTCAAGACAAAGAAACATAAGGAAGATGAGTGCTCTGATGCACTATGGAAATAGAAATGCTTCTTATACATTTCTGCAATTATTTTTCCTAGGACCGCATGGAAAATACATTTGGGGCTCTTTACTTACAAGGTTTAGAGATCTCATTTGTTATTCTGTCCATTTGAATAACAACAAATCTTAGAAGAAAAGCCTCTTTTGAGTTTGATGTTGTTAAATTTCTGTGTGTAGTATAGGCAAAATAAATTGGTGTACATCAGGTTTCTGAAAGCTTTCAAAGCATCCAAAACTCTATACAATAGCAGAGCTGAGAATCAGAGAACTGAAACACTGCACTTAGGCGCTTTGTGAAAGCTTTGAAAGAATAATTTGTTCCTTTGACAAGTTAAGAGTTTGATTCCATTCAAAGAGCTCTTACTAAATATTCCTAAATGGTATCACAGTAAAAAGGAATGCTGAAAGAGTGAAAAACCTAGCAAAAGGGATGGTGTAAATCAAAACCGTGCTTTTCATAAAAGCACCAACCCTGAATCCCACTGTGCCCGTTCTTATTTGACCACCTACACAACAGACTACAGACTTTTAACTTGCCTAAATACAGGATACGAACAAGAAGGAAAAGTTGTCTGATTTAGCCAGACAGCCACATTCCAAAGAAGCCTCCTCAAGACACACAACTAAGTTTAAACAAAAGATGAGAATGATAACACTCGTCTCTCAAATAGGGAGCAGGGGGAAAGACAGGAGAAACTCTCATTATTCTAAAACTAGACCCTATGAAACAAGAACATCCAGAGTTGAAGTTACAGTAGGAAGAAATCCAAGCATATTAAGACACGGAAATGGAAAATTTAGACAGCAGAACATACATACCGACTCACATAAATCCTTGTACAAGTCCTTCAGTAAGAGATTAAAGAAGTTATGTAGTCATGGAATCAGAACCAAAGTACTTCCAAGGATCAGACACGTAAAAGCAGGAGTAACTTGTTTCCTTTATGACAAAACACACTGGAAGTTGTGTTAAATAATCTACCATGTTGAAAGAAACATTTAAATTATTCAATTACCAGAGAAAACTGAAGAAATTAGAAGGACCTAAGACAAACCGAGGGAATGGGCAATAGAATAGGTAGACCAAAGGAGTACTGACAAATTAAAGCAATAAACACTGCATGCATAATATAAATAATCTGGAATTCTACTGCAATCTAAGCCACAAGTTTAAGAGTTCAGTATTCCTTTAGAAGCTCCCGTAATTTAGCTCTTCTGCAATCATGGAGGTAATAAAAAACAATCTTAGCCTGAATAAGAAAATGCCATGAAAGATATTAAATCATCACTACAGAAGTCAACTGGATGTTATACCAGAGCACAGTGCTCAAATCGAGATATGCTATCTTGGAATAATACTGCAGTGCTGGAAAGTGGAAAGAGAATCAGTGATAGCAGAAGTATTACCAAAGCCCAACTTCATTTTCACTGAAGTGAAACTTTGTATGTAGACAGTGTAAAGAACAAGCACTGCTCTTCTCAAAGAGGAAACATAACAGAAGTGCACACAAAGTGTGGCATGGCATCTAAAACAGAAAGAGGACTGTTTCTCCCTCTTTCCTCCCAATGTGAAAACAAGGAAATGTGAAATGAAACTGAAATGTGACCATGCCAGAACTGAGAAAGGAAGGCATTTCACTCCTGGCCTGCCAAGTAACCCGTGCACTTCCTTCAAAGAGGAAAGTGGGAACTAGACCACACACTAAACGAGATTTTTAAAAATTATATATTTACAAATATAACAGGGTAGTCACAATCATAATGTTCTATAAAAGCAGAAGACAAGATTTATACATCCATCTAGTTAGAGCTTCTAGATGAGAGCCACCTAAAGGGCAGGCGTTACGTTAGTTCTGTGCCACAAGTACATTTTGCCCACATTTTTCCAAAGACTGTAAGAGCAATGCCCCGGCATTCTTGAAGGAAAGCTGATATTCCTCAATTTTCCAAAAAGTAGATGTAAAGTATCATCACAGACTCCAAACATAAAAGCATTACATGACACGCATACCACTGAGCTCGAGCAGATGGCTTGTTTCCTCCTGAGGTGGTCTTGGTAAAAAGGAGGAGAGCAGACCTACCTGAATGCTATAAAAAAAAATAATAATAATCAATCACAAAAACATACATTCAAAGCACAAACGAGTGCTGGCAAAGGCCCTTCAGACCTCTTGCTTCAAGACATATGCCAACAGCCTATATGAAATAAGGTGAAAGTCTTCTACAGGGCAAGGATATTCCCCAGCTGCTGGGTTTCTTGCACCTTTCTCTAAGGCAGCAGACCCCGCTGTCACTGTCAGAAAGGATGATGACCCAGATATAAACGGGTGGCCCAAACCATTCTAGCAGCACCTGCCCTCCTAACCGTTAAAACTCCTTTTGCACTAACATTTCGTATACTATTTCTTAAAGACAGAAGCTACACTGTGTCCAAATGATCTGATTTCAGAGTACACTATATTAGAATTAGGTCAATAAGAGGAAAGTGGGAGGAGGTGGGCACCTCCCAAAATGAAGTGCTAGTGTCTACCCAGAATGCCTTCACAATCCTAAGAGTGCCTGAAAGGAAACACCATCAACCCAGAAGGATTTGAGACAGTCAAGTTGTAAAGGTGCCACAGTAAAAATAAAACTAACCCAAACTAAAATCGTTTCTTCTCTTCCTGCTAATTTTAAAATGGATGAGTTGTATCTAGGACCCATTTTCTGTTCTCTAAAGTTCAGTAAACTTTTTGTAGTGAAATACCAGGTTTTTCCCTTCCCTGCAGGCAAATTATGCATAGATGGCCATTCACTTTAAAAAAATTGTGCAAATATATTTCAATAAATGGACTATGCTCCCCACTTAAATTAAAAAGTTGACATGACAAATAGATGAAAACAGGAATCCTCATTAACACTTCTGGTAACCTTAGCCCAGCCGTACTTTCACTCATCAAGCTGTCCTTCACATCCAAAAAGCTGAAGTGAGAAATGCTCAATAGGACCTACACACTTTCTAAGAGGCATTATTTCCACAGTAAGTAGGAAGATCAGAGTCTTGTTTAACTTTGAAAATTTATTCTATTAACAAACAAGACATTATTTCGTACCCAAGAAATCGTCCTCTAATCTGGAGATGCAGCAGTTTCCAAACTTTTTCCATTTTGACCTGTTTCAAGGGAGTAATCCTTGAAACCAACCAAAACCAACATTGCAAAACAGTAGCACGGAGCTGTCAAGAACATATTATCCAACCAAAGTGCCTTCAGATCCTGCTAACAGCTTTGGAAACTACTCAAGTACAAAAAACGACCATTCACGTAGAGAAAGCATTTCCAAATAGCAGATAATATGGCAAAGTGGCAAAAAAGCATCACTGTGTGAAAAATCAAAATAAATTATTCACATAAATCATTAACAATATTGTTGGCTCTTCATATACTGTACAGGAAAGATATAAAAGGACATTAATGTTTAAAGAGGCAATAAGCAGCGTAAGAGAATAATGAAGACTAATAGGACTTGTAGTGCAAAAGCTCCCAAAGGCCCTGTTCTGGATGGGAGTCCCACAGTGCTATGTACAGCAACAAAGATGAGTCCCCATCTCAGAAACCACACACCCCAAAGGCAATTAAACTAAAATAAAATTAACTAGGATATTAATCTGATGTGTGTAATAGCTCTGTTTTTTAGATGCGGTATGTTTTTGGAGTCTGTATTACCACTTCAGCCTAGAGAAAGAGAGGATTACAATCCTCTTTTGACAACCTGATTCAGGAACAGTAAAGGGATGCTAAAGAAGAGAAAAAAAAAAAATCACCCTCTCAATCATGAAGCACTTGCTCACACAAATGCTGCTGATCCTCCAGAAGGGGAAAAAAGACTGCTCTCCTGTTTAAGTAGTAAAAAGCAGTTTCCTCAATTATATAAGCTCCCCACCCCTCCACCCCCACCCCTTTTTTTTAAGAAGCTGGAACTGGGTGTTTAATGTCTATAAAATTCATTTCAATCTATGAAGAAATTTTCAGATTCCTTTTCCGTGAAAATATTAGCCTTCCATTTGCATTATGTGTCCTTTATAAAACACACATTTTAAGAGAACGTTGCAAGAAAAATGGCTGGAAGTCTTCCCAGAAACTACTGCATTATATATCCTTACTGTAATTCAGGAGAAAAAGATACTGTACTTTATTCTAGACTGGGAGACAGAAAAGAAGAAATCATTGTGGATTCAGCATTTGCTATCTAAATACCAGAAATGCTTTTTATGCAGTAGGAATGTCCCTTTTAAAACACATATAAAATTCTTTATCAAATTGAAACAATTTAATCAATTACCAACAAGTTTTCTGTTCACTTTTGCCAAGTTGGAGGTCAAAGAGAGACTATAATCACAGTTCATTTGCAAAGTGATTAACATCAATGCATGAACTTATGCAAATACTTGGTCAAAAAAAGTAGTAAGAGGAACCTTGTTCTCCAATAATCAATACAGTAACAATGTAGAAAAGTCTATTATGGTTATAGGCACTGATAGAAAAAGGAACCCAAAACAACTTCGTAAGAACGGCCTTGACATGCATGCCGTTTAAAGATGCAAATACAGTAACAATTACAGATTGTGCTTTCAGGATCGCTCCACTTTTAAAAGCTCTAAATATGAGCATTTCTAAAATCCCAGCATTCAACATTAAATACTGAAAATTAAGTTAATACACCCTACTCATCCTTAATCCAGTAATACCTTTAAGACCCGATGCACCTAATTGCAAAGCACTGCTGTAGCTAACGATTATCCCAAGCCAGATAGATCCTAAGAAATCCCTTAAGCCCCCTCCTTCCAGAGGGATGAAGCACGACCTGAAAGTAACAACATATGGAAAATGCATGAGAAAGTAGCAGCCTAACAGAGATACTAGAAAGCAGGGCAGCATCCAGAAAAATTAAGCTCTTAATAGAAAGCTTCCATTTAAAGGGCATGTAGTGCCAGCTTTTTCAGTGACTGTGAATCATACAGCAGCTAAAGCCTGAATCAAACCCTGTTTACACTGCTTGGAGCTCAGGTGCACTGCACAGAGAGAGCCCAGCGTAGCCAAGAGCCACCTTCAGGCCAAAGCTGATAAAACCGAAAGCCGATTATTTTTTTTTGCTAGGAAGAATAAACACATACAAAAATTACACCTTTTCACGAACAATAAAACAAATAGCAGCAGAAATGGCTCTATGCATACGTGTTTATATGCACAACCTGGTAACATCCACTGGTTGCCTGCAGTCACTGGATGCTAGCGTAGGAGGCACTAGGGCCGAGGCCAGGGACACAGGGTGCTTGCTGCACTCGACCGGACATTCTCAGAGGGCTCTTTCTAATCCATCTCCCCTCGTTTGCTATGACACGTAGCCCTCTCCATTGCCTAAAGCACAATGTGGTGATCTAGTGCCCAGAGAAGCCAGTGGAGCAGATGCGAGGTCAGCATCACAGACCTTCCTAACTCTTCCACTATCCTCTGAAGTTGATCTTTGAGCATAGCCTGAAGAGCAGCTCTGAGCCTGGAAGCCCCAAAAATTTATGCATACCATGCCCCCTACAACTAAACGCCAAATATCCATTAACACCTTTGAGGTACCTTGACTCCCCGGGGCCCTTTCCATCCTCAACATCTGTGTAACCGTACCCATTAACAGCCAAGAGTCAGATTAACCTGCTTAGCACAGCTAACATTAGTGGTAACACTGTAGGAACGTGTTTAAATTTGACTCTGAGTAATTAAACTAAATCATATGTATTTAAAGTGCATTGTTCCAAAGACACTCTCAAATCACTGCAGAGCTGTAGATAATTATGTATAGCAGTCAGCACACTGGAAAAAGAAGATGAGGAAATGTTCCTGACAAAGTGAAGGGAGCTGCTGTGCTCTGAACATAATCTGAAGAAATAATACGGGTGTTGCACAGCACATAACCTATAAATTAAGCTGTCAATAAAAAGAGAGAAAGAATAGGGAAAATAAAAGCAAAAGAAGAAAAATAGCTATTTCTTCAAATGAAGCTCAGCTGCTGAATTCCTTTCTATAAATCTAATTGTATGTATTTTAAAATCCAAGATTACTTTGTTCTAAACATTATTTCCTAGATGTCAAAATCAGCACAGAGGACCATGTATTCCTTGATACAGACTTGACAGGCTACTGTATTACACTTTTTATGCTTACTGGTATGCTACAACACTTCATTTATGAAAAAACAAAGCTGTGTAAAAACAAAGTTGTATCTGTAGCATATTTTCATGAAACATTGTTTGGCAGCTAATAGCCCCTAAAAAGGAAAAAAAATGGCAGGGAAAGGGTTCTACCGAAAATGACTAATGAGGAAGAGAAAGGAAAGGGTAGCATGTGAATCTGCAGCAAAATAAAATGTAACTATTGATCTCTGCAATCGGTAGCAGGTTGTCTTCCAGATCGCAGGTACTTTTACAGTTATACAAACGTCCTTGCTTGCTCAACAGTGAAGGTCTTAAAACAATTGACCTGATTTTTTTTCTTCTTTTTTTGCAGGGGTTGGGGGCTCCTATTCAATTTGTATATTGGGTAGCAATTAAAAAGAAAAAACCACCGAAACACAGTAAATAATGAATGATGTTATAACAGAAAATTACAGCATTAGCATAAGTAGAATAAGCAAACCTACAGCAGCACAGCAGATTAATGACAGTTACATCAATATGAAATTTGGTAAAAGACAGTTTTAAAACGCTCTTACACAACAGAAAATCCAAAAAAGCAGAAGGCTCTTACAATGCTGACCTTATACACACAAAATGAACTACAGGAAAAGCTACTGAGAGATGTATGCATCTTACCCGTGAGCACAGCTTTTGCTGAAGGGTCTGCCAGATCCAGCGCGGATTTCCCATCGGTGTTCCGAATGTTTGGATCAGCTCCGTGCTGCAGCAGCACTGTGCAGGGAAAGCAGAAACAGTATCTTACCTCAGGGATACAGAGATTATTTACTGTTAAGTGTCTCCTCGGCATGATGTAGGCATAAACACACATTGCACAATTTTCTTTATTTTTCCTTCTGGGGTTTTTTCCTCTTTTTTTTCCCCCCTCTTTTTTTTTTTTTTTTTTTTTTTTTTTAAGCACTGCAGCAAAGGATCTTCTCCGGAGTAAGGCTAAGTTGGCAAGTTAAGATATAGTAAGATCACACGACTTCGCATGGTAAACATGAACCCTGAATCTCTTGCAATACTCAGTTTTGGGTTCCTCCTGACAGCTAGCTGGGAGGCTGTGCATTCACTGACTCACACTGGGAAATCTGCTGTGGAACCTGCTCCTGCCTTTACTACCACTACTGCTGCTTGTTACCAGTCCTGTTCCTTTTCCTGCCGAACATCCCAAGTCACCCCGCCTCTGTAAATCAGTAATACTCCAGCCTTTCAGCAGCTCATCACTTGCACACAAAATCTTAACCACAGCACACCGGCTCACCTTCAAGAAGTGTAACAAATAGGGTAAGATGTGTAACCTGGTACCCTGCAGTCTGGATGTTCAGAGACTGTTATTCTCAGTGGTATTTCTTTTCCCTACTAAGCCTATTAACACACAAAAAATTCAAGTACATAAAAACACTTAGAATGCAATATGCAACCACATGACTAGAAAGGCATTGATACAGTAAATTACAATTTAGAAAAGCTCATAAAAAAAAAAGGAAAACACCATTTCACCTGTAAACTCTTTTGATCAGAAACAACATAACAACAGTGCAATTCAGACCACCCCTTCTCAAGATCAAGGCATTTTCTACTGAATTGGAAAACAAAGTCCACGGCAGCATTAGAGATCAGACAAAAAGGGCCCCAATTCTCCATTTCCCCAAATGTTGTGCAAAACATATTACACATATATTAATGTGTAATGTTGTGCACAACATATTACAAATCCAGAGTGACAGTTACACACTTACTTTGTACAAGTGGGAATAACAGGACAGTATACAGAAGTGCAGAGACTCAACGTCAAGGAAACAAGTAATAAAAAGCAGCAGACATTTATGGTTGTTCATGTAAATATGTCTGTTCAGATAAAGTTGGACTGAAGGAGCCAAGACAAGAAATACTTGCAAACACTTTTTGTAACTAAGGGTGCAAAAACCCTTGACAGACAGGATTCTCCAGGGAAAAACATATGTAATTACTTTTGTTCTGGATTGGGTTATACCACTTTAATCAGCAAAATGTTTTTCAGAAATAAACTTTTTTCTTAATTAAAATTTTAACGGGTAGTGTTGTTTTTATTCAAGTCTCTTTTCTTATACAATCCTGATTTTAAATGCTTTTAACATTGACAAATTTCATATATTTCAGCTTACAGGAAACTATGCTACATGCTTGCCCTAAGCTGAACAATTGCAGAAGCTTGGTGCTTTGATGAAGTAAATTGACTTATTTTATGCTTTGCCAAGATGGTGCAATTGGCCCATGTTTGTGAAAGAAGATTCAAGTAGGCAGATTGGGCTTTTCCTAGGAGGTTTTTTGTTTGGTGATGTTTTTCTTCCTTATGTCAAGACGAAGACACCAAAATGGAAAAAATAATTCAGCTAGCACGTGCTCACAGAAGCTTGTTAAGATCTAGCACCTACGTTTCCGAAGATACCACACACGCTACCGCTCCCTTAGAGATCTTACTCAAGGGTACGTTTGACTCTGAGCCAGCCTCACAAGCCAGTCAAGCACACTCCAGCAGGAGGTGGTGAACAGGACTTTTTGCAGATTTTTTGTAAACATAGTAGGCAGTACAGAAAGTAAGTATGGAATGGCACATTCAGTATGTCCTGTCTCTATTCTCTTGGACCCTGCTAGTAAATCTATATTCTGGAGGAGAGAGAAGCCATTTGTCCCAAAGGCATCAGGGTAAGAGCGGGATGCTGTAAGAGGGAACTGGCAACTAAGCGTCCATCAAGAGAAAGCAGGCAGTACAAAATGGTGAAACAGCACAGACTGGATGAGAAGACAGTGAAGCATTCACATGGCAAAAAGCCTGAGACAAAGAGCTAGGGGAGAGAACTGAACAAGAAGATGTGGCAAGGGAAGAGATAATAGCTCAAATAAAAACTCCAGGAAGAAAGACAAGGAGAGAGGAACGACTGGGATTTGACCGCAGTTTGGAGGTTTGGACTAGCATGCAAAGCCAAGCTGAGGCAAGTTAGGGTGCAAGAAAGATGACTTTGAAAAATGAGAGTTAACAGGTATAGAGATGTCAAAGGGATCCACAACTGCCTGAGCCCAATGCTGCATTAGAAGAACAGATTTTTCAAGTCTCTTAATTCTTCAGTCCTGTGCAAACCAACTAGAGCATTCCCCTGCTACTTCTGCTGGCACACACAGAGGATGACAACACAGTACTCCTTTCAGCTCCTCTCCTGGCTAAAATAACAAAGGATTATCCAGTGTATCTAACCTGTTCAGTCATGCTAATGAACCATGAAGGGTTCTGGCATGGCTTATAACATACAATTTCTGTGTCAGGATTTTAGTTTTTTTAAAAACCTAGGGAAATACATTAAAAATCCACTAATCGTGCTTAAGGCAGTTGCCTGCAAAACCCCTGAATTAGTGACTGACTGACTGTGGAACATGCACTTGAAGTGGCCAAAGCAGGTTCAGGAAAAGAACCTGCCAGAACTCAATTGCTGTAACCATAGGACTTATCCTTCTTGTCTCTACACTCATTCCACTCATCATAACCCTTCCAGCCACTCCACCAGCCAAAGGGTATGGCCCTGCAGACAGCCCCCTTAGTCAGTCCTACAGACAGAGCTACCCTGTGAAATGAATGCATTAGCATCTTGGGAAAAGAAACCCATCATATAAATAAGGGCTGTATTAGAATGCTGATGAATAAAGGAAGTAAATTCAGGGCACAAAGGCAATCTTATTCTTACATTTCTGCTATTGACTATTTGATTCTATCCCTCTCCACACTTTTTTAGTACATAATCTCACAAAAAGATATCCAAGTGAGCAATGTTGTCATCAACATGAATTAACAAAAGAAATCCGGCATTTGATGTTTAGCCTATTGGTGTAACGCAGCTGTACTTTTATACCCAGCAAACCACAGGTAGCTTCTAATTGAATGTTCTCCTGCTTGTTCAAAACCTTTAATGCTTTAGTCCAACACAAAATCTCTTCTAACCACAGGGTATTTGAGATCTAGACACAGTGTGTCTCTCTAAATTTCCTTTTCAATGCACCAGGGATGTGTAAAAACGTCAAGATAGATCTCCTGTTTGAGAAAAACATTCTCTTTATAATGAAAAACAACAGAACAAGTCATTCTAGCTAACTGTGGTTACTTTGGATTTCAAACCCTGCACACCGATTTTAGAGGATGGTTTGAGTAGTCTGAAAAGCAAATGTGGCAACAGTTTCTATCAAGACACTGCTGTTAACAGGCAAGTGTAAGGATGGTGTGCACGCATATTCACTCCTGGAACCTTGTTAATTAGCATATTTTGATATGCTGGTTTATTTCCCCTGGACAGTAGGGACACTGAGGTGTATTATTTTTCTGTACTGCAGGCAGAGCCCTTCATAATCTAGCAACACCATAACCTGTCTATTCTTGCCTTTCCTACAGACCATATTGTACCAACAGTATAAAGAAGTTGTTCTTCTAATTCAATCTTCATATTGTATATGGACATCAAAGTTCTGTAAGCTTAACTATAGAACAAACATGGACTGTGCGTGGTACAGAATTTTATTTTTACCCTCACTGCAACGGATACAATACAAAAGTTTCTGATCTTCACATACCATCTGAAATCATAGAATGGTTTAGGTTGGAAGGGACCTTGAACATCATCTAGTTCCAACCCCCCTGCCATGGGCAGGGACACCTCCCACTAGACCAGGTTGCTCAAAGCCCCATCCAGCCTGGCCTTGAACACCTCCAGGGATGCGGCATCTACCACCTCCCTGGGCAACCTGATCCAGTGCCTCACCACCCTCACAGTGAAAAATTTCTTCCTAATGTTTAATCTAAACCTGCCACTGCTATTATACCAGATTAGTAGAGAGATAAGAAAGGCCACATTCCTCCCACCAAATAATAAAAAAAAAAAAGTTATGGTATTGCACAGAGCATGAACTACAACCACTAATCGTTTCAGATTACTGCCAACTTGCTACAGCAAGATGAATCCTACAATTAAACACTTGGCCCACAGCTTCTTGGCATAGATATTTTGAACTGTGAAGCTAACCAACACTACCTCATTTGGCTGTGAAGAACAAACATTTTTATTTTTGGCAGTTTCAGCCTTCATATTTTCACCTGAAAAGTATGGCAATAAGTTCCTTGGTAGCTATACAGCAACAAAGGAGAAGTAAGGTTTATTAGAAAAAAAAAAAAAAAGGCAAGCCATCACTCAAGTACTTCCTCCTTCATACTGCCTCAGTTAAATGTGCACCAAAAGAAAACATTTTTGATTGAAAGACAGGAATACAATGGGAATAAAACCCAATCTGCTTGTTCCAATATTAGGCACGATCAAAGATCAGAATATTTCTGTTACAGTTTGTCTAGGCCCACCATCCACAAGCTTCCTGAGTATACTTAAAAGGAACTCTGATGGAAAAGTTCGTATTTGGTTTTAAACCATATGCACATAAGTACAAAAAGGGACACATCCAAACCTTTGACTGCTGAGTGAAAAATGCAAAAACAACAGGCAGACCTTCCAGAAGTATCTGTACTTAAAGCTGCCTACTGCTTTTATTTACATTTCCAGAGTCTTCAGTCCCTCACAGTTCTACCATTGCCTCCTCTCTCCCCATCAGTTCTTTTATCATTCTGTCCCACTGCCTTGTACTCATGGTCCCTTCCAGCCACCCCAGCTTTAGTATATATCCTTTCTTCCTCCTTTTCAACTTCACCTTCCGGAAGTCACCTCCAAAGGTCCTTTCCAAACCGTATTACTGTAGCTTTATCTACTTTCTCCCAAAGTATAAAGGTACAGACAAAACAGCCTAAGAAAAAGCCCTCCTTTTGACTCACATCATATGCATTATCTTCCATCTCTCTAAAGGATACATTTAAAGCTGGCCAGTCTCTCACTAACCTTAGGTCCCAGGAACACACACCTCAGTTCTAGTCCCATGCAGGACATGTTTCCAAGTTATACTAGACAAAAAATATAATGTGCCCATTTACCTCCACATTCTGAAAACATCTAGACAACACCCATCCCTGGAGGCGTTCAAGGCCAGGCTGGATGAGCCTTTGAGTAACCTGGCAGGGGGCCTGCAGCTAGAGGATCTTTAAGGTGCCTTCCAACCCAAACCATTCTATGAACACACTGGAATCCAAAGTACTATTTTTTTTCAGCGAATGCTAAATGCATCTTCTCCCCCAACTACTTCTACCTGTAAATCAAACCACTAAGGTTTTGAACCTTTTCTCATGTTACAAGAACAACAAATTATTGCCTAGAAATTACACTTCTGTGGTTCAGGTCTAATAAACCCATTTTGGCAAGTTACCAGATGTATAAGCCTTTTTGCAAAATGATCCCATGTAACTAAAGTTGTAGCACCCTACTCTTAGCTTCATAAAGTTGAATATATGAGTTACAGCAAATAAAATTAAAGCCCACAACTGTATCACTGATCATCTTCCACCTCTGTGAGCAATCCCAGTCTTGGCTGCATGCTTAAACAAAAAGCTATATTATCCAGCCAGCGGAATTACAAGGTGAAAGCATGAGCAGCAGTATCACTACAGAAGCTGCATGCAGGTCTAAAGGTCTGAGTATCACTGCTTAACCCAGTGACATCCATGGCCTCAAACACCACTGCCAGCTCAGCTACAAGGAGCTGGAAAAGAAGGAGAGGAGCAGGTCCTATGCTGTTGACTGCCCCTCTATAGCAAAAGCCATCAAAGCTGAATCAAGAGAGGATTATGGAGCACAGAGCCTAAAGCACGCTGAAGGACTGAGTTTGGAGTCAGGGTAGGGCAGAGGCAATAACCAGGCACATCTGGGAACACTGCAGGTAGTTTATTGGTAAGAAATTATAATCAGGTGCCAGATCAGGGACAGGATAGGAATGCATTTGGTAGAAGAGACAGATGCAAACGTGAAAGAGCATGCAGAAAAAGCAAAAAGAAAGAATAAAGGTAGGGTGAGCAATTAAACCCTAAGGGACTTCAGGGAGAAATACAGTAGAAGTTCCCATGGGTGCAGGTAGGACAACTAAGAAAACATTGCAGAAGACTGGATTTCCAGCAACAGTGCCTGCAAACAGTTAATTGCTGAAGACTCCAAAGACCTGCGTTACCATGGCTGCTTCGCAGGGTGTTATTGCTCAGATGGCAGACTGGAGTGGACTCTTCCAGAGCTGCTTTTTCTGAGGCAAAGGACCTTGCTAAGCTGAGAAATTATGCCCAGCTAGTCTCAACACCCCTGGGACAAACAAGCTGCACAGAACAGTGCTTAGCTTTAAGGGGAGAAGGGAGGGTCCAAACACCAAGCTCCAGGGGACTAAGGAACATCTCTAGTAGGATGAGAACAGACACCACTTCAAGGAAGAGAGCAGAAGAGCATGTAGCCTTTATCCCCCCTCCCAATAATAAAAAAGTAATAACAAAACATTGAAGAACTGCACAGAATTGCAAAACAGCATTGTCTCAGGCTACAGTTTCACCTAGACCAGGCTGGCAGAATCAGCATCCCCAGCCCTATGTTGCCCACCTTGCTTTGGGTGACTGCAAATGTTTGGTCAGGCAACAAGGCAGATTAGAAGAGTGATCACTTGCCCAATCCAGTTCATCATGCAACGACATGACATGAGAAAGGACAGGCACAGTCAGTGACAGCAGTTGAAAACGATCATTACATTGTTCTAGTTAAGACTATACATAACACAACCAAAGTCCTGGTGACTCAATGTCAGCTCCAAGCACTTCCCATCATTTCGCCTTCCCTACTCCCCTTGTTCAGGGCATTCCAGTTTCCCATTATCCCAGACAACGTTTTTAGTCCAAACGAACCAGCATGTTGGTTTTGTTCTTTGTTGGGGCCAGACAGAGCAAGAGACAAATATGCCGATCGCAGTAGTATGAAGTAGAGGAACAGAAGCTTACAAAAGCAACACTAGGCCCCACTATGCTGAAACAAAAAAATTGTAAAGGGAATTAGAACAGCGCTCTCCAACAACATAGACAGAAATGAGAGTTCTGACAGCAAGAGTAAGCAGCAAAGTAGCAGGAGAAAGTGATAGAGTTTTGAGCAACACAGAAAAGCCAGGAACTGCTCATATATTAAGAACCAAGAGGGAAACACCTGTGAAATCCCTCGAAGGAATTAGGTCGCGTTCCTCTAAAAAGGTGACACAGTTGATGACCCTGCTGAAGTGCCTCTATAGCAATGCACACAGCAGGGGTAGCAAACAGGAGGAGTTGGAAGCCACTGTGCAGCTAGAAAGCTACGATTTAATCATTATCACCAAAACATGGTGGGAAGGATCACACAACTGGAATGCTGCAATTGATGGATACGAACTGTTCAAAAGGGATAGGCAAGGAAGGAGGGCCAGGTGGATTCCATCTATGTTAAAAAAAAAAAATAAAAAAATGTATTGACTCCACAGAGCTGCCTTTGAAAAACAGCAATGAACAAGTTGAGAGCTTATTGGTAAAAATTACAAGCCAAGCCAACAAAGGAAGCCTCATGGTTTGTGTTTACTACAGGCCGCTCAACCGAGAGGAGCTTGTTGTTACTTCAGCTACAGGAGGCATCACATTTGCAGGCTCTGATCCTGCTGGGGGACTCCAATCACCCTGACATCTGCTGGAAAAGCAGCACAGCAAGCTGTAAACAGTCCAGCAGACTCTTGGAGTGCATCAAGGATAATTTCTTAATCCAGGTGATAGACAGCACAGCCAGAGGAGAAGCATTACTAGACCTGTTGCCTACCAACACAGACTAATTAGGGAAGTCAAGATTGGTGGCAACCTGAGTTGCCGTGGTCATGCCCTGGTGGAATTCACAATCTCGAGGGATATGGGCCAGGTGAAGAATATAGTCACAACTGAATTTTAGGAGAGCAAACTTTCAATTGTTTAAGGAATTAATAGATGGCACCCCATGGGAAACTGCCCTCAGAGACAAAGGAGCTGAACAGAGCTGGCAGCTCTCTAAGGACATTTTTCTTAAAGCACATGAGCTCTCAATTCCCACGTGCAAGAAATCAGGCAAGGAAGGCAGGAGACAAATATGGCTAACAAAGGACCTCCTGGTCAAACTAAAGTGTAAGAAGGAAGTGCACAGGCAATGGAACCAGGGACATGTATCCTTGGAAGAATATAGGGATGCTGCCGAGATGTGTAGGGATGGGATCAGGGAAGCTAAGACACAGTTGGAGCTGAATTTGCCATGTGATGCAGATAATTGGTGACCCACTTCATGGATGAGGGAAAAGCTGTGGATGTTATCTACCTGGATTTTAGCAAAGCTTTTGACACCATTTCCCACAGCGTTCTCCTGAAAAAACTGGCTGCTCATGGCCTGGACAGGTATACTCTTCGCTGGGTAAAAAACTGGCTGGATGGCCATGCCCAGAGAGTGGTGGTAAATGGAGTTAAAGCCAGTTGGTGTCCGGTCACAAGTAGTGTCCCCCAGAGCTCGGTGCTGGGGCCAGTTCTCTTTAATATCTTTATCAATGATCTGGATGAGGGGATCGAATGCACCCTCAGTAAGTTCGCAGATGACTCTAAGCTAGGTGGGCATGTTGGTCTCCTTGATGGTAGGATAGCCCTGCAGAGGGATCTGGACAGGCTGGACCGATGGGCTGAGGCCAACGGTATGAGGTTCAACAAGGCCAAGTGCCAGGTCCTGCACATGAGTCACAACAACCCCGTACAGCGCTACAGGCTTGGGGAAGAGTGGCTGGAAAGCTGCCCCGCAGAAAGGGACGTGGGGTGATGGTGGACAGCCAGCTGAATATGAGACAGCAGTGTGCCCAGGTGGCCAAGGTGGCCGACGGCATCCTAGCCTGTATCAGGAATAGTGAGG
>NW_009661371.1:700619-704421 GCF_000708025.1 Charadrius vociferus
TAGGTTAATGGTTGGACTTGATGATCTTAAAGGTCCCTTCCAACCTTAGCGATTCTATGAGTCTAATAACAAAGGCTTCAACAGGAACATTGGCTAGAAAAGGAAGATTAAAGAAAACATATCTCCCCTTTATAAATAAGACATGAGAACTAGTGACATCCAATATGAAGGTGGCTGAGGTACTCAACATTTTTTTTTGCCTCAGTTTTCAATGGTAATCTCTCTTCCCACATCTCTCAAGCCCCTGAACCTCAGAGCAGGGACTGTAGAATGAAGTTACTCATGTTGTAAGCAAAGATCAGGTTCAAGACCACATGAGGAACCTGAACATACATAAGTCCATAGAACCCAGTAAGATGTATCCCAGGGTCCTGAGGGACTCAGCTGATGTAGTTGCCAAGCCATTCTCAATCATATTTGAAAAGTCATGGCAGTTGGGCAAATCCTCTGTGACTGGACAAAGGGAAACCATGCCCATTTTTTAAAAGGGTAAAAAGGAGGGCCCTTGGAACTGCCAACCAGTCAGCCTCACCTCCATGTCCAGTAAGATCACGGAACAGATCCTCCTGGAAGACATGTCAAAACACATGGAAGACAGGGAGGTGACAGACACTACGGGCAAATCATGCCCGACTAATTTGGTAGTGTTCTACAATGGATTGATTGCATCAGTCAACAAAGAAAAAGCTACAGATGTCATCTACTTGAACTTCCGGAAGGCTGAAACAAGTTGTCCAGAGAAGTTGTGGATGCCCTATCATTGGAAGTGCCCTATCATCCATCAGGCTGGATGAGGCTTTGAGCAACCTGATCGAATGAAAGCTATCCTGTACATGGCAGGGGAGTTGGACCACTCTTTAAGGTTCCTTCCAACTCAAATCTTTCTGTGATTGTAATTCTGCAGGCCAGTTCTTGGAGATACACAGTTTTAAAATTTATATGGACACATGGTTTTAAATGGTTGTTTCTAAGTAAAAGAAAGCTACCTCTACAAAAGAAATAGTACTTTGGCCAAATGTGACATAATCTAGATAAAATCATTACACCTGCTTGTATGTTTCTATTACCTTGTCATTAGATAAGCAATAATAGCAACTACTGCGGGCATCCATATATGCCAAGAGCCTGTACATGCAAACAGCTGGGAATATGGCTCCTAGCAGAGGCACTTTTTACTTTATGGCTCAAATGACCATTTGGTCCATCAGGAACAGAGGATATCCATATCAAACACCTCACTTTCTTGACACAGATCTGCTCTTTGAAAGGCAAATTCTCATAGATCCATATGCTGCAGAATACAGAATGTTCCTACAGTAACATGATGCAACTACCAAATTGAGCAGAGGCCCAGTTAAGCATTTCTGTTTCATGTTTTGAGGTCAGACTTTCAGGTGAACAACTCACAGAAACAGGCTTCAAGGCAGCAGTAAGAAATCATCAAAGCAGCAGCATGAACAAGGTCTCCCAGTAGCAACTTTTGTTTGTTTTGAGTGGAGAAGCAGCATCCAGGCAAAAAGAATATTACGAAGCATCACTTTAAAAGGACTTTAGCCTATTTTCATGCAAGCTCTAATTTTTCAGACTTTTGTCTCGGCCTTTTCATTGTTTGCCTCAGAAATAATTTTAGACTTTGCTCACTGAATTTTCAACCTCTTAGCAAGACAGCCTTACTCCTGGTCTACATATATATACCATAAACCTCACTTCCCAATGCTATACAAAATACTTCAACGTATTCTAGAGTTAAGTTTGCACTAGGTGTTCCAGAGATCAGATTTATCTAATAAAAGTTAGGTAGGGGAAAAGGATCTGAACCAGACAACCAAAACCACAAACATCATTGCAACAGTCAGAGCTCTTCCAGCAGGGCAAGAAGATACCTTTTTAAAAGGCTCCCTCCTCCCTCACAACTTTCCCCATAAGTAGGTGCATCTTAACTATGATTAGTTTTCTATATGTAGGAAGCATTACAAAATCGCTCCCTGGTATGCCAGTTCTGCCTACCAGTGATTAAATACGCACAGGGAGAGAGAACAAGCAGAAAGTTCCAGAGGCTGTAGGCAGCACAGCAGGCTGATAATATCCTTTTCTGCCCTCAGAGAAAGAGCCAGAGCTCATAGATTGTTCAGCCTACAAGAACAGCAATTTAAAGCCTTGATCTTGCCTGGACTTAATGAAGTAAATATTCCTGTTTCCTTTTTTGGATGGAATACTTTTCAAGTTAAAATTTTCCATTTCAGCTAACAATGAGAAAGCAGAAGTCAATGCAGGCTATGCAGAATGCAGTCCTCTAAAGAGCAACCTCAAAACCTCAGTCTCGCTGCAGTTTTTTGTTTGTTGGGGGATTTTTTTGGATCGTGCAAGAGATGGGTCTGTCATTTCATAACACTCCTCCCCAAGCACAAAATCCACATCAAAAGTTGTGTAGTGTAAAGGAAGCTTCGGGACTTCCACAATGAACCTGCAAAATGTAAGAACTCTAGAAACTTCACCCAAGTTACAAAAAAAAACCCCACACCAACAAACCAACCACTCTTTCTTTGAGCTAACAAGCAATAAAAGACAGTACACTAAGCACTTAGTTAATCTCATTTATTTGCAGCCATGTACATGCACTCCTTTTTCACAGAATCACACTGAGTTACAGAATGCTTGAGGTCAAAGGGACCTCTGTAGATCATCTGCTGAAGCAGGGGCACCTACAGCCAGTTGCCCATGACTGTGTCTAGATGGCTTTTCAACATCTCCAAGGAAGGAGACTCCACAACTTCCCTGGGCAACCTGTGCTGGTGATTGGTCACCCACACAGTAAAAAAATTCTGATGTTCAGAGGGAACCTCCCGTGTTTCAGTTTGTGCTCATTTCACACAGGGGCTTAAGAATCACACCTAGGTGTGTTCAAGTGGTCATCTAAAACACATATGTTGTTAGTGTGCAAAATGGAAAAGATGACTCTTTAACCAAAAAAGCTTTAAAAGAAAAAAAAACACCAAACATTTAGCCCATTTGTAGATGGTACAGGTTGAAGCCTCACTATGCTGCAACTAAATCACGCCACTTTTTCTTGCTAGCAACAATTCTGCAGCTACTTAGTTTCTACGCATTTGTTTCGGTATACTATTTATTGAACAGCTAGAAATCTTAACTGCTGCTCTGCTGTCTGAGCAATTTATGTTTTCATCTATATCCCATGCTGAAAGCTAGTTTAAGGACATTGCTTGGTCCCAATTTCACTTTTCTCTGAACAAATTCACCTTTCTACTTCAAATTTTATTCAAATAAATGTCAGCTGTAATCCTGATATCCCACTTGACAGATTAAGAGCCCTGCTTTCAGTGTCCTTGAAAAGCAAAAGCAGCCACGAAGGCAAATCAGGTCAACAAGTAGCATCCTAAGAGGAAAAGATTGAGGAGAGTTAACAGAAACCAAAGACCAATTCCAATCTCCTTCAGCATATGCTAGCCGTTTCTTCCACTTGAAGTTTGGGGGGAAAAAAATCCTGGTGGAAGTCAGGTGACAGACTGCATGTAGAATTAGCTATGTGGCTATGAAAATGTATTATTTGCCAGTGCACTAAAAAAATTTAACACCCAGGAAGCAACATAAACTGAGGAGTCTTAGATTCTAAGTTTCTTAGAATCTGTCCTAGATCTACCATTTTTCTGAAACAGAAAGGGTACATGCACAATCAAAACCAGTTTCACTTTTCAGCATCAGAGGAATATGCATTGAAGAAATTCAAACCGTACCAGCTGCTCTCAACCCACCACCCAGTAAGGTAAGCGCAAGAAGGGAAAGA
>NW_009661371.1:704438-725584 GCF_000708025.1 Charadrius vociferus
AAAAAACAAAACACCCAAACCACACACACAACCACCAAAACACCAAATAAAACAACTGTCACAATCCAACAGGACAGCCTATTCCAGAGGTGAACTTCAGTGCCTACCAGCTTTCAACAGTACAACTTGGGGATGGTATCTGTCACACACCCCATGGAACACACAGTAACATTCTGACATGATTAAGAGCTGGAATTCTTAACATTAAAGAAACCCCAGCACGCCAAATAACTTTTGCGTATTTTCCGTAAAACTTGAACCTTGTGCCAATTTTGTAAACTCATCATTAGTTCACAGCATAGTTACCAAATCTTTAAGAAATATAAGTACATGAAATCTTCAGGAGACCAAGCTGATCAGTCCATGAAATTGTGCCTAAAGCTACAGGTTGCCTGGAAGACATGGGTTTTCTCAGAAATTCTGTTTCTGAAGCATACATCAGGAAGTTAAGAATACATTAAGTTCAAACTGATTTAGAAATCTACTAACAATTGACTAGTATCAGTCTTGGAAGCCTTCCCCAGCCACCATCTTAGACCACATTATTATGTAAACAGTCACATTGTTTTCTATTCTTAAAGGACAGAGCTATAGCCATTTGTTCTCCAGTCTCCGAACTGCTCACCGCCATGCCCTGTTGCTACAGAGCAGTGCAAGTCTTATCCTGTTTACCATGATGTCCTTGACAAGCAAATATTCTACACTGCAAAAATCCCACAATCTGTCAGGTAAGATATTATCACTATTGTGGGTCTCATGCTAGGGAAGCATGCATGCTAGATCAGCCTGAGTGTCAGTGATCAGTCCGTTTCCCTCCGGGGGTCACACTTGTATCACCCTTGTATCACCCCAAACAAGAAAATAAAAAGAAATTGTGGCAGACAGTTCCTCTTGGCTCCCTTATCATGTAAGTTCAGTACTCAATACCATAGCTAGGTCAAGAGCACGGTGTCTAACCAAGGAATTACTTGGTACTGCTTGCTTGGACAAGACGTCAGCCAAACGTGAAGACTGCACGCAGCAGCATGAACAGCAGGATTCGCAGCAGACACTTCAGCCTTTCCTAGAAAGGAATAGCTTTGTCTAAGAAGCATGATGCGTTTCCATAAACATGGAAAAAACAACAAATTACTGCAGCACTGGAGTCTATGTTCATCACAAGTCCTAGCTGCATGAAAGACTGAAGTGAAGACCACACAGAACAAGAGGGAAGCACTGACTATTTTCAGAAGGCTTCAAATCACCCATAGTTCATTTTGTACACTTGCTTTACATTGCAGAAAGACCAAATCATTTAAAAAGAGACACCTTTCTTTGTTCACTATATGACAAAGTTTCAATTGCCTGCACATATTTACAAGCAAGACCTTTATATCCTACAGTAATACCTTAATCAATGTTTTCCATTAGACTAAGAAAACATCCGAGAACTCAGCTAGAATCGGCCCCGCTCATTTATGCCTTAACAGCTATACATATATTTAGACATTGTTTTTAAACCACATATGAACTGCATTAAGACCACACAGTTCCTCTGAGAAGCTAAAAGCAGATATTGCTACAGTAATCAGAAGCATAGTCCCATAAGATTAAGTATTTCTGCAAGACATTTAAAAAGCCACTGTAAACTGGTATTGGACACCTGAAAGTAGTTTCAGTGTCTGCAAGAGCAATATCTGTTCCATTACTCTGTTCTGGTTAATATACAACTTCCTCTTCGCCTGCCTCTCAATTTGCTAATAGTTAACATCCGTACTTTTGAAGACCTTACTTCCCATAACCGTCCTACAGCAAGTTTTCCAATAGTGTTCTGCATATTATCGTACCACCTCCTTTGCAGCAAGTAACCAGATTCTGATCTAATCAACACTTGTAAAGAAACATCATAAAATAAATGACTCTTTTCTTGTCCTCCACAGATTCTGCTGTGCCAAGCAACCAAACAAGGCAAAAAGACGAGTTTTCTTGATACTTGAATTTTAGGAACAAAGAAACAGAACTGAGAAAAAGTCTAAACCCCACAGTTAGGTCGTGGCATATTAACTGTCAATACAGTTCAAAGGTAGCAGAAAGACAGACCCTTTCCAAAATATACACAGTGTATAAAACCTCAGACAAGGCAATCCTTCTCAACCTATTTTCATGAAGTTGAATTTCAGCCAACCTTTAGCAATACAAATACCATAGTATAAACGATACCCTCAAGGAGTATAAGCAACACAGTAAACAACAGGTTTTGCAACCCTTCAGCACCACTAGTTCCACATACAAAAACAAGAAGTCATTTTATTGGCAAAACCCTGCAGAGAAGTCTTCCTCACCTGAAGTAAGGCTCATTTTCACCCAATTCGTACAAACCATCCTCTCTGCTATCAAGTTTACTATTGATTTTGTTTCTGAAGAGGATTTAACCTAGGGATTAATCCAGCTTAATGCCTGGTCCTCTCACAAAAATGTTGTGGTAAGGCACTTCCACCTTTCCTCAATGATCCACTCCTTTCAAGGCTCCTAGCGCTCCGAGACCTTTGTCAGGCACACATGGGTGACTGATACCGCTCACAGAGATTTTCTTCATAAAGCATCTATCATAGCTACATGTGCACAGATGCAAAACGTCAGCAGAAAGGATTCCCTGGAGCCTTTACAGCAAACAACCCCATCTCACTCTGTCCCCTTTTCCTGTAACAGTAGCTCCTGTAGAGTGCACTATATTAACAGATCTGCCTGCGCACTGTTGTCACATACCGAAGAAGTGTCCTTATACAGAAACTGATAATTCAGTTCTCTCCTGCCCTTCTGCTAAAGTCCACCAGGGAGCACTGCAGTTGTATACGCCATGGTAGAGTGTCCCAAACCATTTTCTGTAGTCACTTTTGACAAAAGCCCTGTTGTCTCACGCTCCAGTCCATTGTTACTATGACAACAGTATTACAATGCCTTCAAATTACCAATGTACGATTTGAATCATGGGTTCCTCCACCCCCACCAGCTCACTGAGAAGGCAGCCTTATTCTGAGGTCCCTTGCAATAAGTCTGAACTACAGACTTACACAGTGGCAAATGCAGTCAGATTCAGCCCAAGAAGCTCTCGTTTCTGTCACAAATATTAACGTTTAGCAGCTGACAGAGCTTAAATAAGTGGTTAGAGGACATGAAACTATTTAAAACCATGAATGAGGACTCCTGTAAGAAAGCAAAAGCATTCTTCCACTCAACCTAAACCATGGCATTTTTATCCTATGGTTGCTATCATGCAAGCTTCATTTGAGAAGAGGACCCTGTGAAGAAACAGTTACGTATAGACTACAGCATATTAGGTCTTTGAGCCGCTGTGTATGCACAGGATTTAAAACCATTTGCTACTCAAAGAAGCAGGGTTCCGCTCATGTGCAATCACTCACAGAGCAGAAACAGACCAAAACATTTCATAACCTTAACAGTCTGATGAGTCTGCTTCCACAACAACACATTTGGCTTCGATCAGTAAGAGTTAATAGATATTGAGAATAGCCAGGATTTTTATTTTGCATATCGAGACAGATAATAGATAGATACTGTTAACCAGGACTGCTTGGCATAAGCATATCAAATCACAAAGGACCTTTGCTCTGTATGTCAACGTTAAGTGCAACTAGACCAGATAGTTCCCCCATTACAGGGATTAATTTATAGCCTCCTAATGGAATAAAACTGGTACACAAGAACAGTCTCAAGTTCTTTAGATTGTCCTTCAGCTTAAGAAAGTTCAAATACAAATCGCTGTCTTCCCATTGCACACTATGAGTAGTCAGTAGCAGTAGTGCTCCAACTCTGCAGTTCAAAAGTCAAACCAGAAATATTAACAATATTCAAGAATCTTCTAGTATAAACAGCAGCAATCGTTAAACAGCTTACAGAAAATACTTGCAAGTACTCACTTGACAGCATTTTCTACTGATTTTACAAGCCTCTGAACACCAGACTCCTGGGACGCCTCTTTGAATTTAAGGTTCCTTCTAGAACACCAGTTCTTCAAAGAGAGTCACTGGGAATTCAGTACATCTCTCCAACAATGTGCATAACCTGCTCCCAATGTACCTCAATTACCAATATCCTTCCCTAATACTTATTAAGAAGCTACTAGTCTTCTTACAGGCTTCTGTAAATCCAGCAGCTAAATCTATAGTCATTGTAATCACTTTTCAGTTGATGCTAAAGCTGCTCCCCCTCACCCCACCTCCCAAAACTGCACAATTTTGTTCTTTGATAGCACTTCCTATGATTTTTTATCATTATTATTTTTCAAGTAGTAAAATCAGACACAGCTCTAACTTCTAGATCAAGACAGTTTCTCTGCTTGGAAGGCAAAATGCTTTAGGCATTCTAAAATCTCAAGGGACAAAAATACCATAAACTGTAATAATTTCACTGTTTGTTGTACATGCCTTCTTTGCAAGGTGACCAAACAGTAAAGCATTTCAACGATTGGGCAAATTACCATTTCTACAATTCCTTTATGGTTTACTGTGCACTAGTTCTACTCATAAACTACCTTTCATAGATTTTTTTTTTTTTTTAAATCCTGACAGAAGGTTTACCTGCCCTGCAGGAAGGGGTCACATCATATTCCCTCCACATATTTCAGCCTAAAGACATATAATAGCAGAAGGTAATAGCTAATGAATTCTTCTACTTCCCCAGTGGTGAGGAAGTGTAGCAGGGTGAGCAATGTTTTGCCATGTTAACAAAGAGACATTTAAATAACAGTGATCCCTATGCTCTGGGCAGGACCCATATGCTGGAAAACCTGCTAGTTTAAAAAAGTTTTAGTTTGCTTGCTTGCTTTATCCTTCAAGTGCAAAAAGGCTAATGGGGAAAAAAAAAAAAATCAACTTCCATAGTTCTCTTGTCAAAAAGAGAGAGAAACTCTCCTTGACAATACCATCAGGGATTGCTTCATAGCATTGGGACAGTAAATTCATCATGCCACAGGATCTTTGCAGGAAGTTTTATAACTAGCCCAGAGGAAGCCAGTAAAAACATTGGTCCAATGTCCTATTAAAGAATTCCTGATGGATCCTTAGCAGTGCATGGACTAAAAGTAATTTAAAAAAAAAAAAAAAATTTTACAGTTTTAAAAACTTTTAGTTTTATACAGTGTTGAAGGGTGCTTTTCAGTAGCTAGAATATTTTATTTCCCTAAAATTACTGAAGTATCCTGTATGCTCAGATCCATAAATCACAGCAACACCATGGAAGATGTGCTCACGGTTTGCATACTTGCGAAGGATACCCTTAAAAACTAGGCAGGTGTGTGACACCTGAGATCACTTTTAGGCCAGCAGTCCTATATTTCTCACAACACTAAACTGGAGATCCACCTGGAAGAAAATTATAATAATAATCTCTGCAGGGACAACTACAGCCTCTGCAGAAACACACACAGTGGAGTGCAAAGCAAGCCCTGAGAGACCAAATAAGCACAGCTTCCATACAGTTATTTTTAGCCTAGCTTTTTTAACCAAAAAACAAACAAACAAACAAACAAAAAAAACCCCCACAAAACAAAACCTGTGTGTTGCAGAAACACACAATTTTAAAGGAGCTGTTACCACTCAGGAAATACCTTGGAGCTACTCCCATTCAGTGCTCAGCAACCAGAAAGCCAAAACAGAAAAAACATCAAGTAACCCTATAAATCTATTACACCCAGTTTTGATGTTTGTACTACCCATACTAACTCCTCACCCTTAAAAAGACAAAGATACCAGAATAGTCAACAGGATAACACGACAGAAGACTGTTTTTCAGCTTGGAAAGAGAGACATTTGAGGGAAGAAAAAAATAGAGGCCTATAAAAGCACAAAGGATATGCAGAGTGCAAATAGAAATGACTGTTCACTATTTCTCACGAAAGTCCTGAATGGCTTGCAATGAAAGTCATCAAGAATAACATTTTAAATAAAAGGAAGAGCTGTTTTCATCCTCCAAGACTATTAAGTTATAAAATTCTCTTGTCACAGAACATCTTCAAAGCCAAAAGTATAGCAGCATTTAAGAAGTGATTAGATCTACCTTTCAAGAATTTTGTAAACCAATAGCTATGCACAGTCCAGATGCAGCCTCTACTTTATCAAGGCCCTAAATGGCTAATTGCCATGAGAAAGAAGGGTACACTCAAACCATTCCGAGTCTCTGAGCATCTGCTACATGTCATTGTTGGAGAAAAGTGAGCTACATGGATCCTTCCTCTGACCGCATATAAACTTTCAGATGAAGAAATAGATCATCCTTTTTCCCCAGCCTGACCTGCAGAACAGTCACTACCCTGACTTCGCAACATTCTTCCAAACACACTCTGCAGTGTTCACCATTCATTCATTATTCTATGAGCAAATGTGACACTGAGGAACAAAACCACTTTTCATTAGCTCTAGAAGCAGTCCACAGACATTGAAAATGCATCTTCCTGACAGATAAAGTAATCCTTGAAGCCATAAATACCAGAGAACACTATCTAACAATTGGCTTTAATGCTTCAATACATTTAGTCCAAAAATTGATTACATACAGCAAACAATGCTTTCAAATGGATTCAATCACTTAGTGACTAAATATGTTGTGAGAGATGGTCAGCAAACCAGCTGAGCGCTGCTTACCATCTTCCAAGATCTCCTACACTTCCAGACCCAAGACACAAAAGCACCTAGAAGGTCCATATTCCTCCCAAACTCAGCACATTTGCATTCTGCCCCTTTAAGTTCCTGCACTGTCCTATGATTGTAATATGCCACCAGTAAAACAGAAGCACAAGAAATCATATCAGTCATTTGCTATCTTACAGTTTCCTGGAGTTTGTGCATAGTCTGATGAGTTTTCTTCAGTTGATGTACACTTCACATTTCTACATAAGATTCCCAGTGGCAGGGTTTGTACCTATTAGTGTAAACTCTGAGCTGAGCACTTCTAGTAATTTTAGCATAAACATGCACACTCTGTTCCAAGGCTAGTGCTAGACACAAGACCATTCTAGAGTTGTAGTGCAATCACTACCTAGCTTTCGCTGGCCTTCCACTCTGCTTCAATGCCTTGAGCTTTCCTCTGGAAAGCCATTGTTCATTAACATGCTGCTTCTGTGCACTCTGTTCAATTATCACTTTGTCCCTTTTTGATCTTAAAGCAGCAAAAAGAACAGTGTTCTATGCTAGATATGATAAAGAAAGAAATGCAGACTGGGGTGGCACAGAAGAAGGTAAGGAGAGAAGATAAACTGGAAAACTCTCTCCCATTACATCATTTGGAAGAAGATGCCAAAGAACAGGTAGTCAAAAATGAGGCTAGATGACTAATTCCTACGGAGTTGATTGCTTTTCAGACAGATATCTAAATTCAGCAATAAATTCTATGTTACACCAGGATTTCCAGAGACTACTCTTCAATTAATGCTTTTTAGAAAGCATGCCTTGCTTGTTTAAAAAGGAACACTCTAAGAATGCGATTTATTTTATTTATTTTAAGGCCAATTTCTTAAGTCATATCTGCTGTAACAGTCTACACTTAAGGTGTAAACAGCAGTACTGTACAATATAATCTACATAGCTATTCAAGTATTCCTAGTCAGAATTTGTGCCCTAAGCAATCATTGTTCCATTACCCCTGTGTATAATGTGCTCCTTCAAAAGACTTCTTGAGATAAAAGCTGAAAACCTTAATATAACAATTATATATAAAACCATTGAAAAGAAACTGGAACTTGCCAAAGACAGCAAAACATGCTTGCCCACTAGATATACATTGCCAATAAACTCACTGCAGCCAAGAAAGAACAGACCTCTTTGTCTACACTTACGTCCTACCAGGTTTATGGAAGCAATTAAATCCCAAAGAAGCATCACACTATGTTACATATTAAATCTAGTGACTTGTGACACTGCCTTCAGTAATAACTCTCACATTGACAAATCAAACATCTGACTGAAGCACAGCATACATGGATATCCGTAACTATACTGAGCACAACAGGATCATGCTTGCTTGTCTAAAATAATATATTTTTTTTTAAATTGCCAGACTCCAATCTGCCTGCACATAGCTTTGTAAATAGAACTACATCTAGACTTGCAGCCCTGCTCAGTGCTTCCAAGGAATGCCACAACTGCAGGAGAGAGCAAAACAACTTTGGGATTTGACCAGTACCACGTGCTGAATGTTTTACATATACGGATCATCAGAGTCAGAGATCTAATCTGTGCATGGAACACAGGATGAAGTTCTGTGTAATAAAAGCCATAAATTTGATTCTGTACTTGCTTGCAACAAGCCCACAACTTCTTGCTGAATTAGAGTATACTTTTAAAGGTATCATCACTTCTTTGATTATGGAAGTTAGTTCAAAATAATCTCATATTACCACCAGTATTGTACGCCAAAATTGATGTACCACATAATCTGTCACCTTGAGCTGACCTGCCCAGTCGCCTCCAAAGAGCACCACAGACTCTTTAGACAAACCACCCAAAGCTACACAACCCATACTGCCCCCCCAATCCTAAAACCTTTTGTTGTAACAGTCTTTCATCCTATCACCTACGAACAGCTGTGCTGCTGCACCCCCTCCTGCTTTATAACAAGGTTTTAAAAGACTGAGCAAGACATCTTTTCCAAAGCAAACAAACCCAGTCCTCCTTTACAGGTGTAAAGTAGTCTTTTACTGTCAGCCTTCTCCCATTTAATTGGTATTTACTGTCAGCAGTTCCCAAAGTCAGGCAGACTCCAGCAACGAACAGATCAAATTACTTCCTTTAAATCACATACAAAACTCCAGTTACTGACTGGAATTAAGCTTACTTTTCCATTTACCATTGCCACAATAGACTGTTATTGGGACCTACTGTATTAACACCTCTCTTCCCACAGTACTGCTGCATACTATACTCAGTAACTTCTGTAGAATATTCTCCGTATGTTTTACCTCACACACAGAGATGAAATGAATGAAGCCCATCACATTCCTTGTCAAAAGAAGAAATAGACTAAAATTGTATTTTGGTGTTTCCTTTATTTTTCTTTCTCTCAATTTCTGGTTTGTTTTTTTTTTTTTTAAGTAATGACATAAGTATTGCAATAAAGCTGATGCAAGAACTTGTCCTGTAAGTTTAGTAGATGTGAGAAGAACCAGAATTGATAAATAAGTTCAAGGAACTGATCTGAGTGTAAAAAATAAAAATAGAAGTTCCCACTTAGGAAAAAAAAAAGTAATACTAAGTACACTGAGAAAAACCGTAAAAGTTAAAGACAACCTGACTGAAAAGCTCTTTATATGTTCCAGATATATTTAAAATAATCGAAGCGTTCCGTTTTATTTGGAATTGCTCTGGCTCCAGGCTACAGCATACACACTGAAGATATATAACCCCTGTGAACAACGGTGTCCTGTAACTTGTATTTGAAAGCTCTAAAGGACTAATGAGATGTTTCCCAATACTGTATAGGATGAAAGGTTAACCATCTTCCCAAGTCAACTAAGTCAACATCTAGAGCAGCCCAAAAAGCAACGACTTTACCTAGTAAAGCTAGTTTCTTGGGAGTGATGAAGAAAAACAAACTTCCACGTTTAGATTTTGAATACCGCAATTTAACAGATGAGGAGACTTTACCCAACATCCCCAGGTTAGTTTTTCAGACGTAAGTTCAGCAAAGTTTGTGTTATATACCATAACAAAGTTAGCCTTAAATGACTACCGCTATACCTACCTGCTAGTTTAAAAGAAGCTAGCTTTTAAGAACAAGCAGTATCTTTCATCTCAAGTCCAGCACATTAACAATTACAACTGCACGAAATATATAGCTGGTGAAGTTCCAATGTAAGAAGTGACAGACACTTACCAATACACACATCTATCTTCCCCTTGATAGCAGCTTCATGCAGAGGAGTGTAGTTCCAATTGTCTCTAGCGTTTGGGTCTGCCCCTTGACACAGTAACAGACTAACCACTTCAGCATGACCAAAAGAGCAGGCGTTGTGAAGGGGTATCAGCCCTCCGTCATCACGAGCATGAACGTTGGCTCCCGTCTGTAGCAAGTGCTCTACAACATCCTTCCTTCCGAAACCTGTAAGAGAACATATTTTTGTTCATTTATCTGGTAAAACAACATGATTTAATATTTAAAACTGTTTACTCTTAGTCCAGTGTACAGCCAAAGAATATTATTCATGTGATTACATTCACCTCCTCAAATAGTTGGAAGGTTCACTTACACTCACAACAGAGGTGAACAGTGTTGTATTATTGCCAGCCTGACTGGCTGCCACTATCTCACAAAAGTTCTACAACAGGGACACCATTCTTTTTCAAGAAAAGCTTTCTGTGAATTTAAAAAAATTTAGTATAATCCATACGTACCTAAAGCAAGTGCTTTACATACTATTTCTTGATATAGGTCTTCACCTTGGACAAGACCTCATATTAATAAACACTGAAGGACACGGTCAGTGCTCAAGCAGAACAACCTTATCTCAACCCAAACTACATTCTTGCTCTTTTTCAAAGAGTCTGGCTACCTCTAACTGACAAACTGACAGAGAGACTAAGGGTACAGATAAGTAGAACAGAGACCTCAGCTGGGAAATAATACCTCAGGAAGGTCCCAGCGTAGGCACGCAGCCTCTGTTATGGCCAGGGAAAACATCACCATAAAGCCAGCATCATTAAACTAATACACTTCAAAATCCTGCATCAGCATGCCAGGCCCTGACACCTTTAGCTTATTGTCCACAATGAACCTGGAAAGGTCTTAGCGCCCAAATGTGCTTCCTATTGCCCCAAATGCCTTAGAGCCACAGTCTCCAAACTTTTTTGATTGTGCACCCCTATCAGTAAAAATGTTTTTTGAGCATACACCCCCAATATATGTATTTATAAATATCATATAGATGCACTACTGCACTGCGGAGGACAACTTGGGTGTGTTAGCTGACGCGCAACATGAGCCAGCAATGTGTGCTCACAGCCCAGAAGGCCAACCGTACCCCGGGCTGCACCAAAAGAAACATGGCCAGCAGGTCGAGGTGATTCTCCCCCTCTCCTCTGCTCTGGTGAGACCCCACCTGGAGTGCTGCATCCAAATCTGGGGCCCCCGACATAAGGAGGACATGGACCTGCTGGAGCAGGTCCAGAGGAGGACCACAAAGATGGCTGGAGAACCTCTCCTATGAGGAGAGGCTGAGAGAGTTGGGGTTGTTCAGCCTGGAGAAGAGAAGGCTCTGGGGAGACCTTATAGCATCTTTCCGGTATCTGAAGGACACTCACAAGAAAGCTGGAGAAGGATTTCTTAAAAGGGCACGTAGCAATAGGATGAGGGGTGATGGTTTCAAACTGGAAGAGGGTAGATGTAGATTAGCTATCAGGAAGAAATTTTTCACTATGAGAGTGGAGAAGCACTGGAACAGGTTGCCCAGAGAAGCTGTGGAGACCCCATCCCTGGAAGTGTTCAAGGCCAGGTTGGGCAATGCTTTGAGCAACCTGGTCTAGTGGAAGGTGTCCCTGCCCATGGAAGCGGGGCTGGAATTAGGTAAGTTTTAAAGTCCCTTCCAACACAAACCATTCTAGGATTCTATTATGTGGATTATAAACATACACAAAAATAGAAATTTCAAAAGGCTGTGACAAAGATGAAATAAACACTTTTAAAATTTCTTTTACATTTATTAAGAGTAGAAACTATATTTTCTTCCTGCACCCCAATGAAATATCTTGCACAGCCCACTTTGGAGACCACTGCCTTAGAGGACAGGAACAAAAATCAGGTATCAGGCTCAAGAGGGACAGTTTGAACTAAAACACAAGTGTTCGTTTTTGTACTAGGTTGCATCTCAGAGGTTGGACTGCATTTCTTACAAACCTCAGGACTAAAAGCAGTATCACTGGGGTTTTTAAAAGACTGTCACTTTAAGAGTTACTGCGTCTTCTGGTAATAATGGATACCAACCAGCTTAAGTATGAAGAATCCCACATATATGAACTATGTTTATGAAACAGCTGAATTAAATGCTGCAGCAAGTGAAATTCCATCACAGTGGTGCTAACTGGCAGCATATAGATTGTATTAACTCCACAGATCACATACTGAAAACATAACTACAGACTTTATTTCCCTTCTAGAAGGCAAATACAAAGCTTGAGAGAAGGAACAAAGAACCTGTCAGTTCTCCCCCAGGTGACAGTGTAACTCAGCCGCAGCAAAATGCTGTTAAAACAGTGACAGGAATGATTCTCAAAAGTCAGTACCCTCTGTGGCATGTAACAACTCATGCATGAAGACTTCTCAAATGTCAACGTTTTACCCCAGAATTGCAGTCCCTGGATAGGACCTCCATTTCAACGAGTTAAGCCCCCTTTTTGCCAGAGTAGTGCACTAGTTACAGCTATGTAGACTTATGGTGCGGAATTAAGATGCTTTTCCCCCACAGTCCATACAGTGAGATCTCTAAGCCAGATCTAGCAGCTTTGCATGCACACTAGCTTATCCAGCTAAGGCTAATGTTATAACTTAACATCCAGCTTTAAGTCAAGCTGCAGGCTAGCCATTCTGCAGGAATTTACACTGTCTCCTCAGTGAAGCACACAGTGCTTCAACACACTTTCTTGAAGGACACAAGTTTTCTTAGAAGCTGACTAATACTATGGTTAAGGCAGGCAGGGCCAAAACAAAAAGCCCCTTTACCGAGGCTTATCATGGTTTGAGAGTTTTGATGACAGTTTGACAATATCTCTGTTTCTGCCTAAAGAAGTATTCTTCTATGAGACACAAGCAAGCAGGCTGAAGAACAGTCTGGGGAAGCCACCATGGATATGCACCCAGATGCTCACATGTAGTACAGACTATAGCTGTTCACATCTCAGTTAATCCCATATGGTAACACAGCTCAAGGGCTCTCCAGTTAACAAGTAGAACCTGGTTACTTTTGGATAGCTGTAAGGATTCCCCTATCCCCACTGTACAGAGCCCTCAGCTGCTCACAGCACAGATGCTGGACCACTACAAATTACAAGTTAGCACATTGAGCCGATACCAAAGTGTGTTTTCTTTAATATGTTGGGCTAAACAGCAGTTCAGCAGCTGCTCCACAAGCTGCTGAGCCATACCAGCCACAGGGAGGGGCCCACAACCAGACTGGCACCTCACTCAGCAATCCAATTTTAGTCCGTCACTGCAGATGAGTCAAAGCTTTCTGGTACATTATACACTGATCACTTCACGTTAGAAATTACGCTACAGAAATCAAAGTGTGCGAATCAAAACAGGTATTATTAAAAGTGATACTTATTTATCATGACAAAACTGTTACCAGAAGACATGGTTTTCTTAACTGAACTGTCAGCAAGGCCGCTGCTACCGTAAATCACTGCAGCTATTAGCACAAAAACTGATTCGTTTGCTTCTGTTATAAAACAGCCAAGGAACATCACCTGTAAGTCTTCAAATAGAAAATGACAGCTTAAGCGGGTACAACAGCAAACAAAGGGTATCTGGTCCCACACCAAAGCTAACAGGCCTGAAGCATAAATACTAAGCAGTAAGCCCTCAAGGTTCCCACATTTACATTGCTCATTTGAGCAAGACAAGAATTAGAAAAGGATGCTTTCAACTAAACAGTAATTCAACAGATTTTATTAGCCTTTAGTTTTTATAGACTGAACTACTAAAAACAGTGCTGAAACTGCATGAGCATTTGCTTTACGCGTACTTAACTCTTGGGGAAAAACAACCTGACAGTGCCTGAAAACCCAGACTTCTTTTCAAATTGTTCGGTGTTGTGATTTTCAGGACTACACACATACTTCTTCAAAGTACTGCTGGGCATGGGGTCATTGATAAAGGTATCTTTGGAAATGCCAGCAATAAACACTTTACAGTTTTTGGTGAACTAACACTTCCGTTCAGTCTTCAAAAAGCACAGTAAAGGTTACTGTGATTTTATCCCACCAGACCACCCATCTTTCAGAGAAAAAGTAACTAATTATGGGAACAGCTTCTCCCAGCGCCACCACAGGCAAACCTGTAAAAACTTGGATTGACAAAGTGCCAGAAAGTCACATGACCCAATCTGACAAAGCAGTTGTAATTACTGAAACTCCTGAAGTGTTGAGGTCACTTTTTGTAAAAAACAAAAGACACATGCCAAGCCATTTGTGGCAGATGAAGCACGTGTAATTTGCTTTAAACTGAAGAAACTGATGGGATGTCATTTAAGATGACTTTAAAAATCTTACTCTTGTATATGACCAGTGCAACTTTAATTTACAAAGTCTAAGGAAGCCTTCCCAAGAAAGGATGTGTAATCAAAGCTCCCAAAACACAATCAAATAGAAAGTTCCTACAGAAAACATTCGAAACCAGGGTAACTATGGAGGAGAGTCACATTTAATGGCCCAGCATGCAAGCCTGTTTTGATGAGATTCACCTGCCAGCTTCCAAAGCACAGTCATGGGCAGAGTTCCTTATTAGCTTGGGCTATTTCACACAGGTAAACGCACAAGTTTTGCCCTCAAATGCACAAGTTTTGCCCTCATTTTAGCTTCTTTACACAATTTAGAAGTTTCAGGCAAGTCACAGTACCTCAGAAAACATATTGTCCATGAGAGAAAGAAAGCAGTAATTCCATTATAAAAAGACAATGGCAAGAGAACAGCTGAAATTTAAGGGTGAAACACTCATCAGTCAAACTAAAGAAAAGACAAAAATTCAGAGTGACTGACAGGCTCTTCATTTCTCCAGTCATCTCACAAAACGGCTTGGTGAAAGCCAGGAGATGGACATAGCTATGATAGCTTTACATAAATCAAGAGACAGGCAGACAATTGAGAGAGAACACCACTTAACTAGTTCTTTGCCAGTGCTGTATTCTTGCCTCTTCCCAATCTATACCTGTCACTTTAGGCTGAAAGCAAGAAAGGAAGGCTCTAAGTAGTAAACTGGCAGCTTGAAAATTAAACTGAATAAAACTTTTAAATGCCATCAGACAAGACAGCACACAGACACCACCAAATGCTTAACTACTACTGCCAAGAAGATCTGTCCTACTCCCAGCCTGCAAGCTTGTCCTGTCCCATCTCCTTGCGGCATTGAACCTAAGTAACAACAGGCAACAGGGTGAACAGGTTGAATGACTGATGAGGAAAGCAATGGAAGGAAAGCAACAGGAGCATCAGTCGATATCTTCTGTTACGCGCTCCAGTTAGTGCGTCGATGTCAAATCTAAGTTGTTTTCTCATGGTAAGTTTACAGATACTTAATTACTAACATTCTCAGATGCCACATGATTCACTGCCCAATTTCAAGACTCATTTTCAGAAAGTTTGGTAAAAAACCCCAACCCAATAAATATATGGATTTTCTGCTAGAATCGGAAGACTGCTTTCCCCAGGGAGTACAATACACCAAGTAGTTGGTTTGATCAGTTTAAGTACAGCTGTACTGTTTCATCCAATGCCCAATTAATGTCGGTTGATCACAACATAGTATGAACTCCTCCAAATGTTAATTCCAACCTCCACAAAACTGCTGTTATGTGAAGTTTAACTTATCACATGGAAGACATAACTTTCACTGGGCATGTTTCCTCTTCCTTTCACCTGCTTGCTTTTAAGAACACACTGACTCCAAAAGGAGTTAAATTTTACAGAAGTAATCACAGGTTAAGTATAACCGCAGGTTTTACTGTGCGCTTTGGCAAAGCAGGAGAGATGCTCTTACTAAATGTAATCCTACTTGTTAGAACACTAAACACAGCTCATACAAGAATACAAGCCCTCAAAGTGGAGACGCACACATCATAGAGACACACGACCTTTTGAGAATGGTTTTAAAATGTAGCAAAGGGTGAAAGAAGTTCAAGCTAAGTCACTGTATGTCTCTTTGCTTTAGTACTGCACATTCTGATACTAGATTCCCCCCCCAAGACAGCTCTTCCAAGTCACCAGCACTTCTCCCACTTCACCAAGCAGAACACAGTTAAATTGAGCAATTTAACTCAGTAAACTGAAGAGCCATCAAGCTGGGAAAAAATGCACCTGGTTCAGTATTACTGAAGGTCTGAGATGTTGCATTTATATGCTTTTGTAAATTCCTTCAGAGGATTTTAAATGGGAAGGAGATACAATACATGGTATGAAGTATTACAACTCCATACCTTCCAAAAGCCACTCTGGAAACCTCTACTTCTTCCTCAGTACAGAAGTGGGCATGGAGCCACAGTTCAGCAATTACTGTTAGTACTCTCTATATCCTTGGGTTAAACACTAGAAAGAGAATAACTGTAAAGCTAAAAGAATGTGTTGTTTAAGAACTTGAGGGGCTAATGTCATGATTAAAAAAAAAGTTAAACTTCTCATTAAATGGGCGTGGAACTGGACAAGACTATGACTGTGGCTATTTGAAGAAATTAGCTAGAACTCGGCTTATTTCTATCAGGTCCATCCACCTAGTGATTTCTGAAAGAGGTGCTTTTACTAATGATTTACCAGCAAGGCCTAGGCTTAAACGTAAGAATCAAGGTGTCAGCTGCAAATACATATATACCCTTTTGTAAGGCCAGACCTTGTTTCAGAAGGGAAGAAGCAAGTCCATTACCAAACTAGCTCCCTCCAAATTTTTGCTGGCTCTAGGAAAAAGCTGGGATTTCAGACAAAAGGTCACAGGAGTCCTCCCTATCTAAGCATATTAAAGGTAGAAAAGTCTTGGAAAGCCAACATTGGTTTGCGAGTGCTATAAATGGAGGATGACACACAAAAAAAGAGCCATGAAAGCATCGCTGCCAACCTGCTTCAAACACAATGGAGCAATACAACCCACCCCCTCAACAACAACCTAAGGATTTACAGAAAATATGTAAGCTGAGAGTAAAGTGCCACTCTACCTCACACAAAGTATACCTAAAATGTGATTCATTAACACACAGACTGAAATCATGCCACCATTAAAAAAAGTCAAAGGCACTCCCCAAGGGGAAAAAAAAAAAAAATCTACCTCTCATGCATTCAGAACAACTAACTCATTTGGTTATGCTGGCAAAAAAGTTATTCTGTCAACTCTGAGACATCATCACCAAAAGCAGAATTATCAAATCAGTTTACAAGAACAGACCGCACACACATAACAAAATTTTTCAACTAGCGATGGGCATATAACACAGTAAAGATGTTCATAATCTGGTGAAGTCAACAATGACAGTTAAGATCTTTCTCAAGGAAAAGAGGTAACACATCTCTAGATCAAAGGTGTGCAATGGAAAGGCAAGAGAGTCGAATAGTTTCTGTCATTCAATGCAGTTTGAAGAAGAAAACCATTAAGCAGAACACAGGATATTCCAACGAAGACGGCAGAAAATACAAGAGGAAGCAAGCTACTTCTAATACCAGTTAACACTCCAATTATTCAGTGGAACTCCTTACCACAACATGAGAAACCCATGTAGAAACCAGGTCTTGCTCAAATAGTTGCCGAGCTACAAACTACAGGAAGAATACTCAAAGAGGTATCATGTACAAAGAGTGCAAGTGTACCCTAGACATCTGCTTTTGGCCACCAGTAGGGGTAAAACCTTGAGCCAAACATATCTTTCTTCATGCCTAACACAGCTACTTTTAATTTTTTTTTTAGTTATAAGCAAGCTTATTTTTATTGAAAAAAATGAATACAAAAGCTAAGAATACATTAATACCGTCACTTAATTTCTTTTTTGTATTTTAAAGTCACTCAATCACTTTCAAGTCTTTAGAATCTGCTTCTTACTCTGATTCTTGGGCACTGCTGAACAATATCCAAAGCCTGCACCGGTATCAGAGACCCAAATATCCTGCAATCCACACAGTAGTCAAGACACTACTGAGCTTTCCTCTTTCCAAGCACGTGTACCTCTATAGAAGAATCCCTCAAATCACTTGCAAAGGAAAAGCTGAACACTACACATTGTGAAAGACACTCAGAATTTCAAGAGATGCTCTGCTAGAGTAACAGTCTAGTTGGAGGATGAAAGGAAAATGATCTTTTGTTCAACCTCTTCCTGCTTGACAACAGAGGTCTCTATCACCTCAATATGGCCTCAATATTAATTTCCGCCTTATTAATAGCTAACCAAAGCAGGTCAGACTTATTCAACACACCAGCTGACATTTCAGCAGTGAGTTGAAGAACCAATTCCCCTTCATTCAGATCAACTGACAATTCAGATAGCCCAGATAGAGAAAGTCTGGATAAAACTGTTGCTTCAACTTGATGTGGCCATGCACATTTTACTTGGAAGTGCATAATGAACAGAAGACTCCAATTTCTAGAAACAGATTTAGATCTATCCCCAGCTTTTTAAATAAGTGATTACAGAGATTTCAGTTCTCATCTTATCCCCAGTTTACGTATGTGCTAAGGATTCTGAGTGCTCTCAGAAGCCACCCTTTTTGTCTTCCTTCTGCTATGAGAAAGGAGATAAAGGTGATTTTGAAACCAGAAACCTCACAAAGCTTAACAAAACCTGAACTTAGTGCCTTTTACAAGAAAACAGAACTAGGGAAGTTGTCCTTCCCTATTACAGTTTTAAAAGCAACTTAACTGCCTGGCATTGCTGCCAAAAAGGACATCTGAGAAAACCAGACTGAGCAGGGAGAAGTCAAGTACGCAGGGGGGAAAAAAAAAAAAAAAGAATCCAGCTACCCCAAAACTGGGAAATAGGAAATTAGAAGAAGAATTCCCCTATCACAAGATCAGAAGTAGAACTCGCTCTCTTGTTATTTAAGAGTTTAGCTTCAAGAGGTTTGAAAGCACCAGTTAAAACATTGCATATTGCACTCTCCAACTCCCATTCCTCTAGTGCAGGCCATGCAATTCACACTTAGGTATGGCTCATAAAACGTGAGCTATTATCCATAACACAGCTTCATATACACAGCAGACTCCTATGCTCATAAGCAAACAAGTTTTATTTCTCCTTTCGCCCACAAAGGAGAAGGAGATCAAATCAACACACTGCATGACTGGCAGATATATACTGCCTAAGATCACTTGCATTCAAACAATGTGCCTACAGGCCTTTCCAAAACGCAGGACCCCAAGATCTGTGTAATAAGAAATGCCTAATGCTATTACACATCAAAGTCATTTGGACCAGACATACTGCAGTGATTTGAGAGAAAATACGTACGGTAGCTAAGGCAAGTCTCTAAATCTAGAAAAACAGATACAGGAATTTGTTACGTATGAGAACTTCATCTGCTGTTTTCCTCATGCTACAAGAAAACACCTTCCAGTGCTATTACAGTAACATCTTATTGACACTATCAATTTTCAGAGCTTTTTTCCCTTAAATAAGTTTTGTCCATTTCTTCTCTAATCAAGTAGAGGTTACCACTGCAGCTAGTTTGTACTAGCACTGAAGTTACAACTTCAGATCCCTGAGTTTAAGGGGAAGCACAAAAGTGTAATTTTAAGTTTGAATCCAAAACAAGCAGAGCAGACTGAAGATGAGCCTTCCAAAACATTAAGAACTTCATGTGCACACATGCAGTTACACCAGCATCATGTTCCAGGGTTCACCAAAATTAAGTCCATCTTTATATGGCAGAAGTTCACTGTGCTTTAAACTCCATTTCCATAAGGTCATGCTTTACTGGTAGAGCTCAGGGATCAGAGACGAATGAAAAGGAAACAGCTCAGAACCGAAAGGTCCCTTAAGGGCATCATGAAATGTCACTTGTACTTTGAAAATGAAAAGCAGCTCATACAATTTCAGGCAGTATTATCTGACTGATAAACTGAACACCACTATTCAGAGTTCCAGGCAACACTGTGCCATAAAATGTTCATTTTTATTATCAATTTCAACACAGTGCTTGAGAGCCATATGCCAGCATTTAAATACCAACCACTCAATACAGTCTTGCTAATTATCTTCATTTATGTGTACTAGTGCACAAAAAACTCAAACAAGATCTGTGTCCCTTACTACATAAAGTCCAGTCCTGTAACAGCGTGGCACATGTCAGAAAGTCCAACCACAAACACAGAAATTGTGCAAGTCCTGAGTTAGGGCTGATGATTTAAAACATCTTCCTTTTTACTTTTACTATGAGCTTCATGTGCCCTGTGCCCCCCATGAAGACCACACTCTGTACAAAATGTTCTCTTTATGGACTACACTAACCTGTTATAGCTATACTTCCCAGAAGGTAATGTTTACTTCCAGTTAACGTAAACCATTGGACCTTGCTGTTAACTGCTTTTATGAGATTATTTCTGATCACACTGACATCTCTTCTCTGCACTAAGAGGTGTATTCTCTCCTGGACACATCTGTAACTTCCAGTCAAGTTCAGTTCTTCCACTTTACCTTTTTCCCCAGACCACTCAGACCACAAGAGATGCAGAGATAAATCAGCAGCTACGGCCCGATAAAAGAAAAAATTACAAAGTACAATGCATCGACTTTGATTCCTATCAAATCTACACGCATCACACGGGTCCCTGACTTTCAAGAGCTACTACAATACACGTGAAACCCTTAACTTCAAGTCAACTCTGTCCTGAATTCTAGTTTGTCACTTCCTAAGCACACACACAAGTTTGCGGTCTATGTGTCAAGCACAGAGAAAAGCGTCTATACTTTTAGAGCACACAGTCCCCTTAAGCCTCCAGGATCTCCTCTCCCACTCGTTTCACCCGAAAGAGGGTTCTTCTTCCATTTTATGAGGAAAAAAAAAAGGAGATTTAACAGCCGTATCCCCACCATCTGCAGCAAAACGCTGCCAGGGAAGTGTGCTCACACTCCTCCTCTCATCTTCAGCCTGAGTTCTCCCGACCCACCGGGATGCTGGAGGTCCACTCCCCGAAGCCAGGGAAGCTCCTCCTGGGTAGCCGGGTCGGGGAGCTGCACCCTCCCTGTCCCCAGTCACTCGCTGTCACTGCCCTCGCCGGGAACAGGAGGCCGGACCGGCCCCGGCCCCTCCCCGGTCCCAGTCCCGGTACCCACCGGCAGCGAAGTGGAGCGGCGTGGACTTGCGTCCCGCCATGTCCTTGGCGTTCACGTTGCCCGTGTCCACCAGGCGCTTCACGCGCGTCACGTCCCCATTGCGGCAGGCCTCCAGCAGCTCGCGGAAGGCCCCGCTCGCCGCGCCCGG
>NW_009661371.1:726322-726709 GCF_000708025.1 Charadrius vociferus
CTGCGGGGTGGGCAGGCGGGAGCATTCCCACGAGGAGTTTGGTTTGGGTTTGGAAAGCTGCAGGGAGGTGAGACCCCAGTGCTGCCGCGCGCAGGTATCCAGGGAGGGTATAGACACCGGTCACCGATACCGCCGTTTGAGTTCAGGGTTACGGTGTGGGGAACCCACAGCAATTTATTGTCGTTCAGACCATTATTGTCTCACCCGATGACCCCTCCCCACCCGGGAAGGGGAATCAGGGAAAAAGCAAGGGAACCTGAGGGCTGAAATAGGTTTAATAGAATAAGGCTAACTAGTTAACATTAATAATACTAAAGAACCAATATTGATCCCAATACCAATATTAACATATCCGAGGACTATACTCAGCCAATTCTATCAGCAGGA
>NW_009661371.1:726743-732646 GCF_000708025.1 Charadrius vociferus
TGTGAGCGCTACAGCTTCAGGAAGAAGGGAAGGGCTGAGGGGTCCAGCACCAGGGCAAGAAGTTCTCAGAATTTAAGCCATCAAGGAAGACAGCAAGCTTCGCAGCAAACTATCTAATTTATATTGAGCGTGACATTCATGGCATGAAATAACCCTGTTGGCCAGCTTGGGTCAAGTGCCCGGGTTTCCTTCCTCCTCGTCCCTGCGCCTGGCTAACTTGAGAACACTCGAACCTTGAAACCCACACACCACAGCTGGCTATGAAGTAAATATTTTCACAGACACTACAACCTTCTAAAAATGCAGGTTTCCCTAACATTAAAAGAGACGTTACTGAAAAGTAAAATTACTGAAAGACGAATTAGTCCTGTGTCTCTCAAACCAAGACACAGGAAAAACATCAACAGCAACATTTCCTGGAGAATTCCCAGTACCCCAGATACCAGGGCTGCCAGTGCTGGTGAGGCAGCAGTCACAGGTCAGAGAATAGGGAGAAGGATAAGGAAGTGAGGTCACAGGGAGGGAATTTGGCTGATGCCAGCCAGCCCCGTCCTGCGAAAGACAACCTGGCAAACAAATCTGCTTTAGTCGTTCGGCAGGGAAAGGGCTTTGGGAGTGTTTGTGTAGCACCGTATGACATGCTGAAGAAGCGCTGACCAGGTCTAACGCTGGGGGCACAGAAAGTCAGAAAACAGGCATTCCAAAGAAATTAGGATCTGGTCTAGTGCTGCTACCTTTCTGCCAGTGATGGGGAGGTAGGCAGGAAATCAACCCCCATGACTTGGTGGTGCAGTAAATGAAGATACACTTAAATGTGCTCAGCTCAGTCCTCATTTGCGCCATGACTTTGAAGCTGTGGGCCTTGACCAGGCACTGAGAGCTCAGCAAGACTTCCCAGGCACCCAAATCTACATAGCTGCTGCTTCACAGCCGCCTTCCAATTCAAAACTCCCAAAATGACTTTGCAAGTGAATTACAACATCCCCTTTGTCAGGCCTGAGCTTTGCAAGACATTTAAGAGGCCAGAGCATCAGTATGCACTTGTTCAGCCCACTGCTGGCTTTCCCCAGTCTATATTTCACCAGCCAGTTGCTTTTGTGGCATCGGTGGCAAACAAATCGCATTCCTTTAGCCCTCTCTGTATTTCCCATAAACCAAGCTTACAGACAGCATCACTTCTATGAAATGCATCAGTATGCAAACACTTGTTCTACTTCCAGAAAGATTTTAAAACATATGAGCAATAATTGTTAAGATTTGGGATTCACGGTGGCCTTAAAAATTCATTGTTTGTTGTAGGATTGAGTAAGAAATGCTACACTCTGGGTCAGCGTTTCCTGAAAGCCCGGCTGAGAAGGTCTTGGGGGTACTGGTGGATAAAAGGCTGGACATGAGCTGACAATTTGCACTTGTAGCCCAGAAAGTCAGCCCCATGCTGGGCTGCATCAAAAGGAGCATGGCCAACAGGTTGAGGGAGGTGATTCTGCCCCTCTACTCCACTCTTGTGAGACCCCACCTGGAGTGCTGCGTCTGAATCTGGAGCCTTCAGCACAGGAAAGATATGGACCTGTTGGAGCAGGTCCACAGGAGGGCCACAAAGATTATCAGAGGGCTGGAGCACCTCTCCTATGAGGACAGGCTGAGAGAGTTGGAGAGTTGGGGTTGTTCAGCCTGGAGAAGAGAAGGCTCTGGGAAGACCTTATTGCTGCCTTTTGGTACTTAAAGGGTGCTTATAAGAAAGATGGGACAGACTTTTCAGCAGGGCCTGTTGCGACAGGACAAGGGGTGATGGTTTTGAACTAAAGGAGAATAGATTTATCCTGGATATCAGGAAGAAATTTTCTACGCTGAGCATGGTGAAACACTGGAACAGGTTGCCCAGAGAGGTGGTAGATACCCCATTCCCGGAAACATTCAAGGTCAGATTGGACAGGGCTCTGAGCAGCCTGATCTAGTTGAAGATGTCCTTGTCCATGGCAAGGGGGTTGGACTGGATGATCTTTAAAGTTCCCTTCAAACCCAGCCTTTCTGTGGTTCTATAAAAGCTGTGCCTGGGAAGGAATGAGTAAAGGCATTAGGATTCACAGCATGAGACCTGTCCACGGGGAAGTGGGGCCTGGCCCTGTGTTTCACAGTGTGTAATGCCAAGCAGTTCTGGGTATGCACCTCCTCTTCAGATGCCCACTTTTGGGTAGGGGTCCCTATCCCATTGCAGCCTCCAACTTCCCCAAATCTTCGCCTTCCTGCCCTACATGTACAGCAGCACTGCTCCCTTTCAGAGACATGAGGCAAGCAGCAGTGCTGTCCTCTCCAACCCATGTCCAAAGCATGTCCAGGATTCTTTGAAGTACTGCCATCAGCATTTGTATGTGGCTTGGTATGGCTTGGGGTAGATTTCCTGCAGAAATGGTGGGCAAAACAGTGTGGGGAATGCAGGTCTGGGCAAAATTTCCTGATCCTTACAGGATTTCTATTCAAGGTTGAGGAGGAACGTGGGAAGGACCTTTGAAACCATTCCATCAACCCATTTCTTGTTCCCTGGACAGCCCCTGAGCCCTTCGAAACATGGCTTCCTCAATTGATGCCAAAGCAGGAACCTGGGGTTTTTACCATCTGAACTGTGTGTCTGGTGGCATGGAAGGCAAGCACTCTCCCCAGGGGATGCCAGCCTGGCTCGGTGTTGGTGCCAGAGCCCATGAGCTTTACAGTGGCCCACAGCGCTCCCCACATCCGCTTGCCACAGCAGATTGATGCTTCTGTTGAGCTGATTTAGGTTCACGTGCTGTCACAAGTGGCTGATTACATTTGCACCTCTTGTCCCGTGAAGCCCACAGTCAGGCTCTAAAATACTGTTGATAACGCAGTGTCTTTTACCTGACCCAGGAGGGAGATGCTTTAGATAGAAATCTTATTAATGATGCAGCTGCAAGGCTCAGTAAAGTGGAGGCAACTCAGACTTCAGCTGAATAATTAAATCCCATCAATAGGACTTTCCAGGGTGACTATTTAAAATTAATAACTCCAAATGCAATTCTGGTATATAATGGAATCCACTGAAATGGGATTCATTTCTTTTTCTTTTTTTTCTTTTTTTTGCAATGCTTTATAGCATTGCTGGCAATTTGACAGCCACCTGCCTCTCAGCCCCAGCTGATGGCAGCTAGGAGAGGGGCTTGGGGTGGTTTCTGAATATTTTTAAGCTCCAACAAATAGGAAATAACTCCAAAACCAGCATCCAGCATGCTATTGCTCATGTTTAATGGACTAGCAGTATGCTGACAAGTAAATCAGGAGGAGGTGAGGAAGTCCTGTCTGAAGGAACATGTCTCCTCTGCCTAAGCAGATAGGAAGACAAAGGATCATCTAGATCTGTAGCAAAAGCTACATTTTCTGAGAAACAAAATCTTCCCTTTCCCTGGAAAGTATTGCTCTCACAACTGGCAGCTTTAACTGTGGTGAATGTGTTGAAGAAGCCAAGAGACACCATCCCTGGATGTTTGAAGTTATTCACAGATTTGCACACCCGTGCAGGTATAGTAGGATTAAAAATAAGGTTCGTGGGAAGGCACCAGAGCTTTCCTCCTTGAACGACCTCCAAGCAGCACAGGGGACGTCTTGGTGCCAGCATGCTGTTCATCATGTTTTTTTCTGGCCTAGCTTCATTCACCATCTACAGGCGCTCATCGAAGTTTGACTAGTGCTGCATGACTTTTCTCCCCCTCTTTGTTAACCTTTGGGGAGGCGTTCAGCTGAATTTGCATAATTTGTGATAGGAGTTTTGACAGTCAAAACTTTCCCTGCTTAGCCCAGCTCCTCCCTGGCTGTCCTTGCATGCTGTCAGAAAGATGTGTTTAATACAGGCCATGACCTCTAGATAAGTGCTTCTCTCCCTGGTATTTTTCTGCTGGCTGAGTCAAGCAGCTGCTTGAAGCCTCCCCGGTGGAGGGGTTTGTCCAGTTTTCCCGTGGGAAGCAAGAGGATAGTGGAGAGTGGCAGCCTTGCGGGTTACACATGCTGCAGATCATAGAGCAACTGGGAGCCTGCCATGGCTTCAGAGAGGATCTGCAGTGCCCATGGGCATCATGGAGTGGGTAGCCCCCAATAATGATGCTGCAAAAGGCACAGGGAGGAAGAAAGTTCACTGCAAATTTAATGTGAGAGGCAGAAAAAAAGGTCTTTTCTTTCTAGAAATGTCATCTTGCTTTAAAAACTGATTTTGATAGTGACAGGTTGAGTGGCTTTGCATGTAGAAAGTTGGAAATGAAACCATCGACCTGGTATCATGAGCAATTGGGCAAGGGGGTGGGAGAAGAGAATTACTCTTCCCCCAGGAGGAATTGAATGTGCTACTTCTGAAGTAGGGAAGGAGAGTGCTCCTTTTGGCACAGAGAGAAGGGCTACTTACCCAGCGATCTTCAGGAAAAGCAAAGACACAAAAACTGGGTTACCCCAAATAAAAGATGTACTGACCCAATGCAGGGATGCTCTGAAAATAAATGAGGGCAAGCCTGAAAACTAGCTTTAGATGGGCACAATTTAGCAAGTGGCCATGAATTATCTCTGTTTCCCAGGGTCAGGATCTGACACCAGCCAAGCAGGAAGGCTGGGAAGAGCTTTATCCCCAGGTTTAGTCCCTCTCAGCAGAGCCTCCTGGATCATGAGTATCCCTGAATACCTGTTCCCCCCGAGCCCCCAGGACTGCCTCTGCTGGCTTTGGGCAGCTCCTGAACCAGGCTTGGAGCTGGGTCTTACATTCACACAGCCATGCTTTCTCCCAGGCCTGTGGGCTTTCAACTCTGTCCTTTGCAACCTTTGTTTGGCTTCACCAGCCAACACTGCAATTTTTGCCCTACCCGGGGTGACCACATGCTCAGAAAAGCATTTAGCAGAAACCTGGGGAAGGTTTGTTAGGACTCATGGGGCTTGAAAAGATCATTTTGTCCCTGCGTGTCTGTTACTGATGGGAAAGAGGAACTGAAACTGAGCATTTCCTATCTGTAATTTTAGTTATTAGTAAATTTAGTAATGTAGTGCAGTGACTATAGCTCCACACCTGGCCAGTTCTTTCCAAGCAGGAGCATGGTTAGAAGGCATTGTTCTTGTGAGGGCTCTCCACAATAAAGAAGAGAATAAAGGCTGTGAAACTGGTTGCCCTGTGGCCCACTTTCCATGTCAAATGCTTTTCTTTCTCTCCGTGGTGGCTCTGAAGTAATAGCTTACAGCATGCTTTAATGGTAGCTGTTACAAGGTGAGAGGAAGTGATTGCTCTCAGGCCCCCAAAACATGTTGGAGTGTTCAGTGCTGTACAAAGACGGTGACGTTTTAAAACCTCTGGACCTTTGGCCACGGGGCATCACTGGCATGTGAAAGGGTAAAGTCACGCAACTCGGGAGATGGGAGCGTCCACAGCCTCCGTCAGTCTGCCTCGCTGCCCTCCTGTAATAGGGCTCCTGGTGCAGTGCTGGAAATTTCCAAGCATATTTCTCTGAGTCCTTGGAGCAAATCTCATCAGAGGATGCTGAAGAAGGCCGTGCTTAGGATCTGGCCAGACACGCGCAGCAAAGTAAACAAAACACGGCAGGAAGGTGGCGGAGTGGCCCTGACCAACCAGCAGGTCACAGGCTTTCGCACCCTCCAACGCGGAAACGTGCTTATTTAATGGGAAGGAAGGTCAACCCCGGTTTGTTGCAGGGCTGGATGAAACAAACCCGGCCTTTGCCTGCTGCAGAAGCGACGAGGAGGTCCGCAATACAGGAGCTTTTGCTGCCACTCCACAGGGTGAGCTGCGCCCCGTGAGCCCAGCGGCTCCCGAACCTGGCGGCCACCTCGGGGCAGGGGGAGACCCCCGGGGCGGCGGCTGCTGTCACACACCGGGGTCCCGGGGAAACCCTCTGCCCCGCACC